>NW_026866763.1:0-69437 GCF_026571515.1 Ruditapes philippinarum | reverse complement strand
TGCTGCACACAACCTTTACAGCCACAATTACTTATTGACTAGCCCTGACCAGTAATATAATCCCTACCTGACAACATGACTTATTGGCTGCCGATAGGGGGCATACATGTTTTACAAACATATCTTGTTTTATTGCATATTCAAAATATATGGGTTGCTGTCCAAACGGTCCATGTGCTGTCAGTCTTTGGGGCCAGAATTTGTGTTGTTTTTAAAAGAATACGTATTTAAACACAGTGACCCTCGTATCATATAATTTCTGGCTTATAAAGTTGCTGTACAGAACTCAACATTATTGTCTTTCAGGGTTCGTAAATGTATAAAATAGAGGAAAACAGAATCCCTAAAGAAAGTCCAACACGGCAAAATTGTAAAATGTTGCAGGCTCGGTTTGATTGAGCCTGTTCAATTGTGGAATCGTGATGTAGAGAAGTTTACTTTAAAAATGAAAATGTGGAAAGTTGTTAAGTATATGTGAATGCACAAAATGATATGATATGATTGAAATAAAAAATGGCAGTTCTAAAAGATTGTTTTGAACAGCTATGAATAGTTTTATTCTATTTAGGTTAAATATGTTAGGGACGAAGTATTTGTTGTACCACACACTTTCAAAATATTTTTTAATTTCTTACTATTTAATTTTTTAGCCTATGAAACGATAAGGTATCAGCAATAACGGTATTTGTCAATATAACGCTAAATAGGGCATAAATGAACGGCGGAGGAATTGGACAGTAAAGCCTTTTGCCCTATCTGATGTGCAAATTTGTCTGTTAAATATGATACAAAAGGCAGTATTAAAGTCGCATGAAATCTTTAAACATGTTCTCAGTATTTCACTACACAGTAAAGAAACAAAAACACATGACTTGTTAATGTCAAAGAAGAAAAAAGGATTATAAGTTATTTGTCGATGTGTATTCAGTCAAAGAACAACGCCAAAAGCCAAGTTCTTCGAACAGAATGCAGCACTCAAAAAAATTACTTATTAAGAAAGAAAAAAGTGTCCCAACCTCTTTGGAAATAAGGGGGAAATAAATAATGGGGATTTTTTTTTCCATATTTTGTTCTACCATTTAAAAGCGGAAAATTTTACGGGAGGCCAAATAAAATGTTATCCTCGTGCAGTATTTCGTATCGCAAGTTTAAAATTCACGTTTCTACATCATCCAAGAATGTTCAGTATCCAAGAAATAATTTTGAATGAATAATGGTTATAATCTTACATAATTTATTCAGGGACAGTGCAACGAAATATTATGACCTCACCACACGTAAAAAATATCACTCGCGGAGAATGGCGACTACTTTAAATAATGACTCCCAGGTATGTATTGTAAACATTTTTAAAGAAGGTATTCCTTTCATATTATACAAGAAATAAATGAATTTTCCTGAAACGAATTGAAAAGAAAAAAAGAATCACAATCATTTCCTTTTCAAGTTAAATCATGACTAAATTGCAAATCTAATTAATCTTTATCTAAAATGCAGAAGTTGTAAGTTGAGTTGAATGACCTTTAAAGACGTACTTTTTTCTCATTTGGACAATGGTTGTTGAAATTACTGGACACATTATACATGTAACGAATTTACTTCTTTTCGTCATAAATTTATACTACCTTTAATGCAACAAAAAACACACACAAAATAAGTACAAGTTTTACTTTTTGCATAATAAATTGATAAAATTAGAGTTAAATTTTACCCCAAGAGCTGCTGCGGGGGGGGGGATTTATCCATTTATCCAAGTCAATATTTTAATGGACGCGGTGGACGAGTAGTAAAGTTGTCTGTCTCTCAATTCAGGGGTCATGGGTCCGAGCCTTATAGGGGTCATGGCTACATGTCTTCAAAATTCATCTTTACAAGTTAATTTCAGAAAACGAACTTAAAATTGATTCAAAAATGGTAATTGAAAGCTTTTATAAAATAAATATATTTTGACTAAGTCAATATTTTGTGATAGAGGGGAATATAACTAAGCTAGCTTAGTTATGTTATGTTTTTAGTTCTTGCCATCTTGTACAATATCATTATTATTTTATTACATGTATATGCCTTTAAAGTCACATGATTAGAAATTAAGTTTTTATTCTGTGAATTATTCAGTATACATGTATTATTTTCTGATGTTCACAAAAAAGTTTCCCTGTACTGTACTGTACTTAGTACATATTTTTGATTTGCAAAACACATGTAGAATTAAAGTACGGTATCACCTACATTTTTGTAAAAAATATGTTCTGTTTGTTTTGTGGTAAATGAATAAGCACCAATGGTTCTAATCTCTTGATTAAGATTTTCATCACACAACTAAAAGATTGAAATATAGGAATATAATTAGAAGCGAAAGAATATGTAAAAGATGTAACACGAATCAAGTTGAATCAGAGTATCATTTTTTGTTTTGTTAATATCTCCTTTTATTAGAGAGTTGCGTTTAACTCTTTTAAATAATTATTATTACACATTGTCTAATATAAATAAATTCATTAAGCTTATATGTCAACACCCAAATGATCTGTTACTTTACAATATAGTAAAACTGGCAAAATTTGTTTATCTGGCTTAAAAGAAGTGAAATGTTAGTGTTGGTGTATAATAAAATATGTTTTTTAAACTACTTGTCATGTTTATGAATATATTTTATGAAATATGTTAGATTTATATGCCTTGACTTGTATTCTATGTGTTTATATCGACCCACATACCAAATCACTATTCAATCATCTGTAGAAATTCTTTACTTTTAACCTTATTTGTCACGTAACCAAACTGTAATTAAGCAAATCTTATGTTTACCTTGACTACATTTGTCAGCAACAATGTCAATTATGGCGATAAAAAACAAAATACCAGTATTTTAGTTCAAAATATGTAAAACAAAATCCTTAATTTACCCAGTAACAAATTGCAATAAATTTCTAAAAATATGATTTACAGATTTAATATTTTGTCAGTGTGCAGAAATGGATATTTAGTTGAACAACTGTTACACTAATGTATACTACACTACAAAAGCTATAATTTTGATATATACATATTTTACCGTACAATACTTAATTGGAACGTAATACGTCAGTCAAGTATCAGTCTTTTAACAAAAGAAAATCATTCTCTCTGCGAACTTTTTAGTTAGCTGTCACTAGAAGGGGATCATATAGACTCTTAAGATCCAAAAAAATCACAAGAACATGCTTATATGTTTATACACCAATAAGATTTCAAGATTTTCAAGATTTTATTTAATACTGTAATGGGTCATAAGAACATGTGACATAAAATACAAAAATTTGAACATGTAACAACGGGAACACAGAAAAATATACATAAAAATATACATAAAGACAGGAGAATGAGTGACAATTATAGACAATTAAAGCAAGGGTTTTTAAATGTGACTTGTTTTTACTATTCATAAGATCTTCATATTTCAATGCATTAAAATACTTATAGTAATACGGTATAATTAATTTACGTCTTCTATTAACAAAATGTGAACAATAATTAAAGAGATAGTGAAATT
This sequence comes from Ruditapes philippinarum, assembly GCF_026571515.1. NCBI lineage: Eukaryota > Metazoa > Mollusca > Bivalvia > Venerida > Veneridae > Ruditapes > Ruditapes philippinarum. The sequence goes on along the minus strand of NW_026866763.1, from coordinate 65,905 downwards.
CGTCACCCAGTTGGTTTGACTCACATTAAGTACATATTCGTAAATTTATCTCTGTATATAGGAATCTACCTTTCTCAATTGGCATTTTATGATTCATACATCTAAATTTTAACAAGGCTGAAGCATTGATCACAACAGAATTTCTTGAAAATTAAAGACTCGGTTTGATTGAGTCTGTTCATGAGGGATAATGGATAAGTGCAACATCCCTCACGCCCCTAGCACCGGCTTGAGCGGTACTCAATTTTCAAACTTAATTTAGTACTGGCATCAGGACCAGAAAAATATAACAACACTGAAATGAAGTACAGAGCAACCTTTACAGCTGTCACACGGCACTTGACACCTGCTGTTATGAAGTATAAAGTTCTCATTATCAAAAGAAATTGAGGTTCATCTCCAATACGACTCCTGCTCCTTGAAAATATTACAACCTTTGTTTTTGCAGAGTTCACTTTTAAATTCCAGACATGCAATATTCTAGCTTATTAATCTGAAGCTCATCTGCGTTTTCTGCAAAAATTACAGTATCATCAGCATAAAGGAGCAGAAAGAGCCCGAAAACACCTCTAAATCCTCATTACTTAATAAGGTTTTCACATCATCAGCAAGTGCATATAGACCAGCATATTTTTCAGACATAAACTGTGCAAGATCATTTAGAAATAACGAAAACAACACGGGTGAAAGATTTTCTCCTTGTTTTACGCCAGCATTACTTGCAATAAATGAAATCTTATTACCAGCTTTTACACATGACTTGCTTTATTATACAAATTATGCAAAATTTTCAAAAAATTACAACTGATATTATTCTTGAGCAGTTTTTGCCATAAGGCAATTCTATCAACAAAATCAAAGGCTTTTCGGAAATCTATAAAACAACAATATAAATTTTTATCCCTTGATATACATGTATAAAAAATATCATAATTATAACTCTAGATACTTGTTCAGACGGTTATTTAATACAGTAGTAAAGGGTTTACCAAAACAACTTAATATAGTTATGCCCCTGCAATTTACAGGATCATTTACATCACCCTTATTTTTATACAATAGTAAAATCACTCCTTTACTCCATATCTCTGGGAAATTACCACATTCAAGAATAATGTTAAACAATTTGCAAAACAGAGGAAGTATAACAACTTCAGAACTTTTAAATACTCATTTAAAATGTTGTCAAAAACTGACGACGCTTAACCTTTTATAGCTGATGAAACTTCTGATTCGAACAATGGTGCATTCAACTCATTTAATAACTGAAAATCTTTAAGATTGACATCATCATACTGTGTGCAAACATCATTTACATTCTGATTAAGCTTACTAAAATTCTCATAAAAACTTTACTAGAATTTTATTCCTTTCGCTTGTATATTTGTTTAAAAGAGCCCAGTATGATTTAGGATCCAAGTTTTGTATTCCTTTAAACTTTTGTAAACATCAGCATGAAATGACTTAAACTTAACATTGACTTCCATTTTGTAACATTTACTGCTCGTTATCAAAGTTTCGATAGTTTGCAGTAGAACGAAACCATCTATATTTACCCTATGCATGGAAATACTGTTTGCGATACATTCTACAAGACTCATCAAACCAGCGATTGCTAGGATTAACAGACACATTACTTGCCCTACCTTTTTTACTAGACAGTTTTTTTCTTTAGAAAACCACATTTATTAGCACCATCCGAAATGATTCTTGAACATTTTTCAATTAAGTCATTAACAATAACTTCACTATAATTTTTACTAACATACAGGTCAGACAGTTGCACATAAATATCATCTATGAATTCTTTCATAAATTTTGGAGCTTCTTCGTTTAACACCTTCATCCTCATCAACTGTTTCTATAGCTTTATCTATAACATTTGACAAACATGAAATAGAATTAAGATGAGTGATCTCCGGGTGGCGCAAATATTGATTCAAGGGACATTTCATTGAGGTCAACAATACAATGCTTCATGCTAAATATCTGAGTTATGGATATTGCACTTTCACACAATCAGACATAAATGTGTTTTCCTATACATGTCATCAACTAAGTGTCCTCCAGGACTCTGTTAATATCTGATTAATATTTAATATCAGTTTTGTAGAGGTCCACAGGGCAATGGGTGTTACATGTAGTTACACACAATATGACATAAACGTCTTTCTTACAGTCTATATAAATCAACCTCCCCGGGGCGGAACCAATATTGTCCCAAGGGGCATTATTAATACCAGTTTTGTAGAGGTACACGAGGCAATGATTCATGTCTAATGTCTAAGCAATGTAGTTTCACACAATCAAACTTAAATGTGTTTCCAGTATAAGTCTTTATCAAATAAATGAACCCCCTCGGTTGGTCCAATATTGACCCAAGGAACAATGTCATGATAAATATCGGGTTTATAGAGGACCACAAGGCAATGCTACACGCAAAAAATCTAAGCTTTGACAAGGTAGTTTTACACTTGATGCATATTTCTTTTGTAGAGGTTTACTGGGTAATTCTACATGCAAAATACAGTTGTATATAAACTTGAATTTTTTAAATTTATATATAACGACCATCATTATTCCAAGTACTTTCAATTTCCTACCATCGGATCAAAAGTGACAGAGCGGACACGAAATTGCTAATGGACGGATGGACGGCCAGGTGCATAACAATATATAGGGTAAAAAAGAAGATATTATCAAGAAGATTGACAAAATGTTACATTCAAGTTTTACACATGAACATACATGTATTTTGTCATGGTCATTAACGGAAGCAAGCAAAACAACTAAATTCAAAAGTTTAATCTATTAATATCAAACAAAACAATACACTTGCTTTCTGCATTTGTATATACATGTATATGAGACACCTTTATAATGTTTGACAAGCAGCACAATACTTTCACACTGTGTAGAGCAGTAAAAAGTTGTTCAGTCACGTCTAATTTTAAACAAATGTATGTATTAAAGATTCAGTACCAGCGATCATAAGGTAGTCATTTTGTATTAAAATACAGAAAAACAGAATCCCAAAAGAAAGCCCAACATGGCAAAATTAATGAAAATTGTTGCAGGCTCGATTTGATTGAGCCTGATCATTGACAGTACTGGAAAGTGCAAACTACTGTCTATGCCCCCACTAGCACTTGCTTAAAAATCAGTACCATTTAAATTAAGCAAGGCAACATAATGTAGTCATTAAAATTATAAATTAATCAGTAGCATGACGCAAGTGAACATAAGGAAGCAACTGTATGTATAAAAGAATCAGTAGCATTCAAATTACACAAGCGAATATAATATGTGAGTATATTTAAATAAATAAATAGGCGTTCATCTTAACTCCCTTTCTGTATATCAAGTTCATCAACCATCACATATCACATCCAATATAAAATACTGGCGGTTGTTAAAATATGTACATTTGTGTTTTAAATTTTTCGTTCTGTATGTAATCATTGTAACAGTATTTTTTATTTTTTTAATCCATAAGTTGTTTCAATGTAAGTCAATTTATGTTCAGGAAAAAGCTTTGTGAAGGTTCATTGTGTGGTTTAGAAGAATGTTCCTTTGTTCGTCTTGCCTTTAGTTCTGGTTCGATTGTATCTGTATTTGACACGAAATCTTCGTTAATTCTTGTTACAGCAGCTTCTGCTCTTCTAGACAATTCAGTTTCGTTGGAGAAATAAGAATTGAATGATCTCTCATTAACAATTGAGTCAGTATTAGCATTATCATTTGTTTGTTTTGTCTGTACTTTCTGTTCTTTTTGTTTTGGATCCTTTGCTTGCGCTACACCTTTGAGCAAAAGCGGTCCACCATCGTGGAGAAGTATAGCGGGCCAAACAAGGAACTCTACGGTGTCACCGCTTCTTGTGTATGGGTTAAAATAAACCTCATTGAATATATTATTGTCTTCACAATATTTAAATGTTAAAGGTGGTTCGTGTAAACACATTAGCCAGCACGTTTCTGTTGTGGTTCGAACATAATTTCGCAATATGACTGTTTCCTCCTCTTTAGGTACAAATATTTCCAAAATCTGAAAATAAATATCGTAAACATTTGATCAGTTTCATGACATATTAAATAAAAATTCGTCTTTGTTTCAGAGAATTTGTGAGTCATGTTTTTGAAGCATTTAATTATCATTAAATGAGTCCACTTCCTTGACAAACCAATTCCGAAAACGTTTAAAGAAACATACTGTTGACCGGGATATAGATGGAATTAACGGCTATGGGGTTTAAAGACAGTGTGTCGACGCCATATAAAATTTGATAGATATTGTAATTTAAAACCTCGCTGTATATTCATTCAAACGATGTGAAACGTAAATATGACCGGGCATTTCAAATTTGTGTTTCAAAAAGAATTTAAAAAACTTTTAAATGAATGATGGTTTACGCTACCGTCAAAAGATAAGGCATTGTGGCTTTGAAATTTCTTTTACGTTCTGTTCTCAAGAGCTTCATTGCTGCAGTTAACTCGTTGTTCAACTGAAATGAATATGAACTTCAAAAACAATTTTATATTTTCCCTGCGTATTTTTACTATTAATTCTTATGAAATTCTTTATTGAATTAATTCGAAAAAAGGTTCATGGTAATGTAAAAAGAAATGTTTGCCACAGCTTATTTCAAGCTTTTAGTTTTTTCGTCATGTGTCAAAAAGCCATTATTATTATCATTATTATCATTATTATTATTTTATTATTATTATTATTATTACAAGTGTTTAATCGTATATATACACTTGTATAAAAGTTTGTTTTTTTTGCAATAAAACAAAAACAAAGGACCATTAATTATCAATGTTACAATAATACATTTATAACAGAAATGAATACTAGAGATGAAATTGAAGTTGGAAAATGAAATCACTAGTGATTGCATATGTTTTCTAAAATTATTACATGTATTTGTTAGACGAACTGAGCATATGAACATAGTTTTGCGTTGTATTGCAATTCTGGCTGTGGAAATTTTTTATCAGAAACATAATATTTACAACCTCTTCCGAAAAACTTACACTTTAGAGCATGTTTCTCTTAATAGCTTATGAAATGTTACCTCCGAATGTCCAGTACATGCTAATATTTTCGTTACAATATCATGTATTTCTTCTTTAGATTTTCTTTTACATTCTCCGAATATGATCTGAAATCCAATACTCAAAAATAAATAAGCATACTGTAAGTTCACGACATATACAGTAAACTCCGCTTATAACGAACTCATTGGGACATTCAAAATCTGTTCCTTATATCCGGAGTTCCTTGTAAGCATATAGCGAATTAGTTCCTTGTATCAGAAGTTTTTAAAGCGAACAGTTTTACATATAACGAACTAATTGTTTACCGTCGTCCTCCATTTAGAAGAGCATTTGATTAAGAGAAATAACTCTTGGGTTCGTCATTGTTGTCTCCCTTATATTGATTCAATAAAGAAAAAAAGGAATAAATTCAATGTTGTTTCTTTTAATATAATTTTTATGTATAAATATATCTATAAGATAATTATATGATATGAGCCGCGCCAAGCATAAACAGCCGTTATCGTATAATTAATTATTCTGCGAAATATGACGTCAAAATTAGTGATGACGTAGAAAGATGGCGGCGCCCGTATTTTTACATGACAGATTGTAAACACAACAAATATGGACACTTTCGAGGTAATGTTTTAGTTTAATCTTGTTTTTACATATAGGACACATTTATAAAGTGTTTAGGAATAAAAATCTCCATAATACAACTTGTTTTCGTTCGGATAATGAAAGAAAGTAACATTCATTTTTCATGAATTTTCAACATGTGTCATCAAGCACATGATCGTTAAAAGTGGCGCTTTAAGTTATTTAAATTAATTTAAACTAAATTGCCAACGGCTACAGGTTATAATCCCGTAGGCGTACAGATAATCTGCAAACATACCGACAAGTATGAGCCATTCCCGACATCCCGTTGAAAAAATTATTTTTAAGATGGCTTTAAACTTAAAAGAAAAAGATAGATCCGTAACAACATATTTTATTGTGTTTATTAGATTAAAACTGTTATAATTTTATAGCTCCCATCACCTCACACCCCGTCCCTTAATGAATAAAACTTTAAAATTTAAAATTAAGCCGGCAAGAACTTTACTCGGTAATTTTTTTGCGTATCAAAATACTGATATTTTTTTAACGTCTGGAATGCATGTTGACTGCATAGCCGAGTGGTTAGTGTTGTGGACTGTCGACCCGTTAGTCGTGGGTTCGATTCTCACTAACGCCACTCTTTTTTTTAATTACTTTTTTTTTTAAATTAAAGATAACTTCTTATAAATATTATTTAATGAGATTAAATATCTACATCTATTTTTATATTTTTTTTACAGGAGCTGGATGATCTTCTGTCAAGCAGGTACGTATATTAATATTAATATACGTACCTGTGTCAAGTTTCGGTTTGTCACATCAGTCAAACACGTGTAATTCTGTAGCCATCCGAAATGAAAGTGAAAATGAAGTTATAGAGGCACCAGATATATCCATTGAGTCACGACTCGACAGATATTTTACAGCTAGTCTTGTTTTGGATCCTGTTAATGCAGACAATCAAGGTAATGCTGACACTTACCAAAATAGTGATGATCCGCAGAGTGACATTGACAATCTGAAACACATTTATGACAGTGGCTGTAAATGTACTAAAAACTGCTTCAGTAACTTATCCTTTCCTCAGATTGAAGCAAATATTCTTAATCTAAGGGAAATGACAAAAAATGAGAAGGAAATGCTAATAATGGGAACCCTTAAAAAGATAAATTCTGACATAAGATGTAAAGAAGATCGCAAACGCTCCCGTTATGAATATTATTTTGATGGAGTAAAAGTTTGCCATGAAACCTTTCTGGTGGTCTTTGATGTAAAAGACAGGCAACTGAGAAATATCAAACACCATATGGAAGAACACGGTGCTCAACCACGTGTTCACGGTCATACAGGAAGACGTGCTCCAAATGCATTTCCTCCAGACGTTATTAAAGATGCAGTTAAGTATATACTGAGTTACGCAAACGAGGAGGGATTGCCTCAGCCTGCAGCACTAAGGGGGAGGGATGATGAGGCCCCTATATATTTACCGTCATCTGATACAAAACATTCAGTGCACAGTGATTACGTTACACGCTGTACGGAAGTTGGAAAGCGGTATGTTGGTTTATCAACATTTAAAGATATATGGAATAATTGTGTCCCTCATATAAAAATAGCGTCGCCGAAAGAGGATGTGTGTAAAGCCTGTGAGGACTGTAAACAGGATATTAAGCTTGCCCAGAGTGAAAACGACAAGATAGATGCAACATTGAAATACCATCAACATGTGCTGCAAGCTAGAAAGGAACGTGATCTTTACGTGGAACTTGTAGAAAAATCAAAAGCAATGTTTGTAAACCGGGAACAACACAACCAGGCTGCCGGTGATAACTTTTCTACAAATGACGTACATTATACATTTGACTTCAGTCAGTATGTTAAGTTACCACACCATGCACAAGAAAAGGGACCCACATTTTTCATTCAGCCGAGAAAAGTGCAGGTAGGAGTTTCAATCTAACTATGCTAATTATTTATTTTTCATGTATGCATGTAAACTTTTTTGTTTCTTTTACAATTACTATAAACGTGAAAATTACCTGTTAGTACCATAGTTAATATAAATTTTCTTTCCGTTTTCAAAATCTATACTTTGAATAATTTTTCTATGCAGTAAATGTGTACATGCTGTATCTTTCAGATATTTGGTTTCCGAGCCGATGGCTACAAACAGTACAATTATCTCATAGATGAGGACCAACCCATTGGTAGTTAAAACAGTTTTTACAAAATTATAATAGAAAATTAAATAAAAAATTACTAAATAAATTATTATCCAGTATGTGCATGATAAGCATACTTTAAAGTTTTTTTTTTGTAACTGCAATGCATGCAGTATTTTTTTTTCAGTAACATTTCAAGTAAAACAGGATTGAATCTCATCGTGTCTTCTAAATTACAGCAAATTAGTTCAAATATCAAGTTTATGTAATTTTTGTTTTTGTTTTAGGACAAGATGGCACACTTGTACATGGACCAGACTCGGTCATCTCAATGCTAGACCATGCCTTCAACTCGTTCGGTACTGGAGAAAGTGATTGTGGGATTCACGCAGATAATTGTTTTGGTAGTTATTTTTCACATCTCAAGTATTCTTATTAGTTGTAACTGCCTCAGTTTGAACTGTGCCATAAAAATGCCGGTGTAAAATAGTTCCTTAAAACTAAACTTGTTTACTGTTTAGTATTCTTTTTTTTTCTAAAATGTACATGTATTGAGATTTAATAAGAAGTAGTAATGATTGAAAAATAATAGAGTTACTACAGGATATTACAATAACATAATGTAACTTTAGAGCTTTGCTTTTTTTAATTTAGCTTTATTTGATTTTCTCAATTCTTTAACATTATTGTATGTAATTAAATACATGAATTTAAATCTTTTCCACAGGTCAGAATAAGAATAGATACGTACTAGCCTACTTGTCATGGCGTACGATGATTGGATCACATAGAAATATCAAATACATGATGCAGTTACCAGGACATACAAGGTAGCTTTGATTTTTTAATTGTTCTATAAACGGTTAACAAGCAATTTCGTTAATTATTTAGAAAAGATATTATTTTCGCCGAAAAACATATACTATATTAAGCCTAAATGAGACGAGAACTTGATTTTAAAACATGTTTTCTTAATCTCTAATAATATGAAAAAGAAGGAAATGTAAAGCACGAGTTCAGACTGTAAAATCATGTATATAATATAGAATTGACCGGAAAAGGTTTAATTACCGTAAAATATTTCTACGTCATAAGCTAATTGATGGTGTCAGTAAAACATGCGAATGAATGACAAATACACTGCTGATCAAATCTTTATCCTCATTAATATTAATAAGTCAATGGTAAAATTCTCAGGAATTTGAGCTTTACCTCACCAATCATATTTGTTTTGCATTTAACTTTATATATTCAGGTGCTTGATCGACGCGGGATTTGGAACGATAAAGAAGTTGTATCGGCGTTCAAATTGTGATACTCTCCAACACGTGACGGAAGTAGTACTGAAGTCAGCACACAGTAATGTTCCCGTTACTTATGGTGAATGGATGTGGAAAGGCTGGAAGGTGTTCCTCGCAGACAGATTCAAAAAAGTGCCGAACATCTCAAAATATCACCACTTCCGTTTCACGTCACTCGAACCCGGTATAGTTTACATGAAGGTAGCTGCAGATGATACTAATGAAATACGATTTGTAATTTGTAAGACGAACTATCTACAAATGGATAGAAATGACCTTCCATCTGTCATACATCCTGCAGGATTAAGCCGGGAACGTCAGACGTACTTGTACCGTCACGTCAGACCACTTGTGAGACGCCCGTTCCAAGATGTTCTTTGCCCAGTTCCCCCGTCAAGCGATGGGCAGTGATTAGTTATACAAATTTCTATACACTAGTTCCTAAAGTATCAAGTGTCAAGGATATATTTAAGCTGGTGTATCTCATGATAAACTTACTATTCTGTGTACAGTGGTGGTTTTGAGTATTTACTGTTGTGCTTCTACGATCACAGCGTTTTCGTAGTAACTGATATTTGTGACCTATTATCATTAAAGTAACATTTTAATGTTATTTTTAGATAATGTTTTATTTAATAATTACAGAAATAGATAATTTTGGATGAGTGTACGTAATTTTTTTAATAAATTTATTGAACGAGTTGAATAAAATCATATTAAGTGAACCTTATAGCAAAATATTGTTTTATTCAACGACTTCAATAAATTTAGTATTGAATCTACACGAAAATAATATATTTTTTATTTAATAAATAATGATATTTTATTTATTGCATATATAATATAAAAACTATTAACTGTTGAAAATATCATTTGTCATTTTTCATTGACGCGCCTATAGTGTACGCTTACATTAGCGCGCTTTTACGCTATGTTTATATATAGAGCAAATGACGTCACGTCAAAATGTTATAACACTAGTTTAATATCGTTTTTTATTTATAAAATAGCTTATTTATACTCCTGTGCCGCGGTTTATGTGATAAATTCAATTATATTACGCCACACTGTCTCTTAAATCCTGCGGTTTGTGAATCTATAATTCAATTATTGTTTTTGATTGGTTATTATAGGTTGTTTTTTTGTTTTAGGCTTTGTAAAAATATTATAAATCCATTTTATTACCATGCCTTGCCAAATGTATAGTCAAGTCTAGTCTTTATTTTTTGCATTGTTTTTTACATTGTTTTATTCTTACATTTATTTTCTTTAATAATTCTGCATAATTGCTGATATTTTTTATTTATTTTTTTCTATTATTGCATAATAGCTGAAGTATAGAGAAAAAAAACACCCATACAAATGCAATGTTGTAGATTCATTCTCAGTTTTTAAATGGAATTTAAATCGTAGCTTTTGAACATATTAAGTTTTATTATTGGCATTTTTAATTTGTTTGTTTATAATGTTTTACCAAGGAAGCAGAACTAAATTGAATTATTACTAGTCTTTTATATCTTTTTTTAGTCAGGTATGTTTTTATTTAAAGTGAAGATGTATATTTGTTTAGAAATGGAAGCATGAGAAAAGAATTAACAGTGATGTTTGTACAATATATATATTATTTATCAACAGAAATAACAATTGAAGATGGCCATAAGGAGTTGTTTACCAATTAATGCAATCTAATGTAAAAGTCAAAAAAATATTATTTAATGTGGGAATCTGAATATTAGTTATAGTATGATAAAATGATATAATGTCATCAGTGGGGAACTTTCTCAAGAGTGAATCTATTGTATTCTTTAAATTTTTGATTTCTTAAATTTTATGTTTTCATTATAAAGATTCAGTAACCATGACAATTTACTTTCAATAATTATATATTAACAAAATTAATATGAGTGTTATTCTATTACCAGTATATTGTCTGTGATTTTTAAAGGAAATTTTTGAATTCATTTATGAAATGGACTTAAATGTCTATTTAATAGATTAATGATACAATTAGACTTCCTTAAACACTAAAAAAACTATTACAACATTAAATAACATAGATTGAAGACTAATATTGTTTTTTTTTTTTGTTGTGCACTTTTTCTCACATACTTCTCAAATATTTATAACAAAACGATGAAAAATGGATTGTTTGCTGTTATGTTATTGGGTTTTATTTGCAGTCTGCGATAAACAATTTAATTTTGATAAAGCAACAAATACTTGTTTACAGTACCATTGTCCTTTAAAAATACAAATATATTTTTAGCTCGACTATACGAAGTATATGGAGAGCTGTCCTACTCGCCCCGGCGTCCGCGTCCAGATTTCAGATTAAAGTTTTGGTGCAGTAAAATATTTTTCACTATAACTTTGCCATTTCTAAAGGCATCAACTTTAAACTTAAAATATATGTTATTTATCATCAACCACATCTTATGTGACAAGGTTCATAACTCTAGCACCAATATTTTCAGATTTATCTCCCCTTGAACTTAGAATTTTCCTTAAAAAATACAATTTTTTACTGTTACTTCTTTATTTCTAAAGGGATCAACCTCATACTTCAAATATATGTACCTTATCATCATCCCCATCTTATGTGACAAGGTTCATAACTTTAGCACCAATATTTTCAGATTAATCTCCCCTTGAACTTAGAATTTTCTTTAAAAAATATTATTTTTTACTGTAACTTATTTATTTCTAAAGGGATCAACTTCATACTTCAAATAAATGTACCTTATCATCATCCACATCTTATGTGACAAGGTTCATAACTCTAGCACCAATGTTGCAAGAATTATCTCCCCTTTAACTTAGATTTTTTTACTAGAAAAATGTTATTTTTTACTATAACTTTTTTAGTTTTAAAGGTATCTACCTCAAACTTTAAATATTTATTCTTTATAATCAATTATATTTTATGTGACAATGTTCATAACTCTTGAAGTAATTTTTACAGATTTATCTCTCTTTGAACTTAGGATTTTCTTTAAGAAATATTATAACTTTGTTACTTTTTAAGGTATCTACTTCAAACTTCAAATATATACTTCTTATCATTACATACATGTTGTGTGACAAGGTTCATAACTCTAGCGTGACTATTTCTAGAATTATTTCCCTTGATCTTGGAATTTATTTTAACAAATGTTATTTTTTTACTATAACTTAATACATAATTATACATAATTGATTTTTCTTTCATAGTTTTGTCCTTACTGCGTCCAGTATTTTATTAGTCGAGCTTGGCTGTCTCTGTGACAGCTCTTGTTTCCAATCTTTGTTAAATTCTCTTTTGACTGTGATGTTAACTGCTGTACACGATTAACATACATTTGTTAAAAAAAAAAAATTTATTTCTATGATATACATGTATATTTGCCAAATGAAAATAAAAAGCTTATATTTAAGCTCAATTGTGTTTTTTTGTTAATTGGAATGAAAAAATCAAAGTAAAATGTTTTATTAGAAGAAAAATTAAAGGTTAATTTATGTCGGTATGACACCGGCTTCAAATCGATCTAATGATATACAGCCGATATCGGCCCGACTTGTAGCCGGGTTGCACATCCGACATCTGTCCGATATAAGAAATCGATATCGGGCCGACATAACAACTGATATCGGGCTGATATTGGACCGATATAAAATGTTTGCTGGGTTTACGTAAGTAAATAAATACATTTTCGACGTTTTGAAATGATGTTATCAACGTTGACGTTAGTGGAGTTACTTGACGTCGGCTTTTTCAAAGCCGTTACGTTTAAGCTTTTTCGTGCAAATGTGAGTCGAATAAAGTATAGAAAGTTATACATTACAAGAAAATTTAAAAAATGCACTAACGCATGATGGAAAAAGCCGAAAATATCCAAAAATTACTATAACGGCTGTTTATGCTTGGCGCGGCTCATATGTACCATATATGCAGTATTGTTATTTATTAACGATACAGTAACATGTACAAAAATAATCACTTTGCTTTGAAGAAGTCCGTAATTTTAGTTTGGGAATGTTTACAACTCTTCAGGTTAAATTCAATATCCAATAAACTTTTAAAAACTGTTTCTTCAACATGTGCATCAGACTCGAAGTATGACCTAATCTTGTGCAAACAATCAATAGTTTCATTTTTTTGACACACCGGCAGATCATCTAAATAGATTTCGTCTTCGGAAGATTGACTGTCATCGTCATTATTTGTTCCTAATATATCCGCTACATTCGGCCAAGTTTTAATCTGTGCCTATGAAAACGAAAGTAGAAAATGCGTGATCTGATTACGGATAGCCGATATTTTGGAGTTCGTTATAAAAGTGTAATTTTCTGTACATTTTATGGCATTGGGACTAAAAAATTAGTTCCTTATAAGCGATAATTCCTTATAACCGTGTTCGCTGTAACCGTAATTTTTTACATTAAATACACTGTAAATTTTGAGAACACTACACGTGTTTTACCAGTGTTTCACACAAAAACACTGACGTTTTCATATAAAATGCTTATGTTTTGTATACGTTTCAGTGAAAACACATATGTTTTATTCATGTTTTCCGCTCGATGCCCAGAAAACGGTGGTGTTTTCACAGGACAACCTAGAATATATAATTAAATAATTTTACATTATTTAATGAGTTGAAGTCACGCAAGTGTTGTGAATAGGCCACATGTAAAAAAATAATGAGACAAAAACATCATTTGTGTCGGAAAATTCGTATATACTTGTCATCCGGAAATCTGAAAACACGTGTTTCGGCCGAAAACACTAAGGTTTAATCTGACAGCGGTTACTTCCCCTTAGCATTGATTATTTTTTTTTTATAATTAGAATTATTTTTGTACAATCCCCATATTAAAATATCTAGATCCAGAAACAAATTATGATGAATTCAATTACATAAAATATTTAATAATAAATAAATTCGAATCATAGCAGCCAGATGCTTGCGTGTAAAGAGTACGCTTCGATTGATATCTCCGTAAAGCGCCTGGCGATGTAGCACATTGTAGATCAGACGACAAAAACCGCCAGAAATTGTTTGCCTCATTTTTGTTGTTTCTTCCATAACAGATATGTACAACAGTTGCTTAAATAGATCTGTTAATATTTTTAACGTTTTTACAGGTGAATGGTTAGGTTTTATGTACTATATAGTCCATTTTCGCTTCGATAGACGAATTGAAACAGGTGGGTGGGGAATGCTGTTTACGTTACGTGATTAGATTGGTCAGTTATATCTGTTTGTGTAAAAATTACTAAAACTGTTGGTGTTCTTTTTCACGGATTTGTATTCAAATCACTTTTGGGTAGTTTTAATTAAGTTGTATCGTTTGTTTCCTTGTTAAGGATTAAAATAATTTAAATTTGTCTTTCAACTGGTCCACCAGGGCAGGAGTATTTCTGTCCACACACACTTTCTAACAACAAATTGAAGTAAAATCTTATTTACATTTAGTGATGTAGGAAATGGCGCATGATGTCCAATGATCAGCTATGGGATTGACTATGTTTATACCTTTCTGATAATGCAGGTAGCCTATATAAATAAACAATTTTTATCTAGGGGCCCAGACTATTTTACATTAGTTATTTAGGCATTTCTTCTAGAAAGCTGGGGCCCTACCCAAAAGTTAGGACCATTGCGACTGGGTCCCTGTTATTTTATATCCCTGTAATGAAAGCACGATGGGCCGGGCAGGTGTAAATAATTGTCATTTAACAGTAACTGTATAAACCTTTTGATTGAAATTTCCTATAAACCCCCGCCCCCCTAAATTTCTTTATTTTCAATATTTTATAAACTTTAGAATGAAAAGACAAATAAACATATGAGCCGCGTCATGACAAAACCAACATAGTGGGTTTGCGACCAGCATGGATCCAGACCAGCCTGCGCATCCGTGCAGTCTGATCACGATCCATTCTGTTCGCTATCAGTTTCTCTACTTGTAATAGAGTACTTAGCCCAGACAAACTCATTTATATGTCTATTTATAGTAACATACGTCATTATTCAGTTTACACATTTTTAGTACTTCAGTAATCATTTTTCTTTGAAATGTATCCTGATGAAGGTCTTGAAAGACCGAAACCGGTAGATCCTAGAATAAACCAGTTATAAACCATCCTGATGTTTGATGTGTATTCTCTCCTTCCTTTGATTTACTTGTAATAGAGTTGGTAAGCGAACAGCATGGATCCTGATCAGACTGCGCGGATGCGCAGGCTGGTCTGGATCCATGCTGGTCGCAAACCCATTATGTTGGTTTTGTCGTGACACGGCTCATATATAGTTCTATATTATTATCACACATTTATAATAAATGTTCCTTTTTAACTACACTTAAACTTTATTTAGGACAGCAAACAAAAACATACTGAATAAAACTTTTAAACAACATAGCTAGAAAACAGAAACCATATCATGTTACATTCAACGTGTTTTGATTGGATAAGCGAGAACATGTTGTCAAGTAAAGAAACGCTTATATTATATATAATATTTAAATATAAAACATTCAATTAATATCAGAAAGTCAAAGTGTTTTTCCCCTACTTTGGGAATGGTGCTGGTACAGTTAACGGTACCGGACAGATTGGGAAAAAATCCATCGGTTTGACTTTAATTGGGAATTTTATTTTAGATGCAAAATATTTATTGGGAATTTCTTTTATCCAGGGAGGTGATGAAAATTTTGCAGAATTATACACTTTAAAATCATGTATTATTAACTTTAAAGATTATTTTTGCTGCTTGAGGTTGAAAAAAAAATTGATAATCATAACAATTGTACATAAATAATGTTTAGTAGGTGTGAAACATTAAGTACGAAATGAACTGGGTACGAATATCACTCATGTGGTTTTACTTGGTTTTTATCGTATATCACTTATCAATACGGAAGGCTCCGAGGCATGCATTTCTGTTTTTAGAGGAATTTTTCAGTGTTAAATTTGGAATTTATCAGTCATGAATTGGAAAATTTGCTGTCTATTTTCTATTGGGAACGGTGCCGTTTTCCGGTATCAGTTATATAAGGAAAAACACTGGGTTGTTGTTAAGATTTTAGTCATTGACTAGATTTCTTCCAGAATTTTTTGGATTTTACTCTTCTTGTGCAAGTTGTGGTTATAGAATGTGATGAACATATTGACTCTTACTTTGTAAAATGTTCAGATACAAAGACAGTTGCTAAAAAATATCAAGATCTCAAGTTTGTTTTGCCCCTGTCTTGCATATCTGTAATGGAAGAACAGTCATTATCGATAAATTAATAAAAATGTAATTTTGGGTACTGTCAGATCTACATGTTACGCTACAAGTTTCTTCTCATAATTACATATTTAACAACTAGTATGGCTAATGAGTACAAAATTTTGGAGGTACTACACTACAAGGCAGAAGAGAATATCTGTACTTGCAAGCAGTCTTGAAGACCTTCTGAAGAAAGGTAAGTATTTTTACACACTACAGCACAATTACAACACAGTGTTAGGTTGTGTGCTCAAAAGAGGAATCTCAGAATTATTTAGAATATAAAGCCTTGTCATAAGAAAATCTGTACAGGTGTGACTACTGTACAGCCACAGTTGATGGCGTAAAACACTTTGTGAAAGTCTGGTGATCCAGATGCCAAGTAAAACCGATATGTGAATAGAAAAAATAGACATTTCACAGTATCAAAGCTTTATTTACATTTGAATTGATTTTTTAAAAAAAGAAATGTGATTCTACCTTTCTGTGTTTAATTTTTACTACATTTGCAAATTCAATAAATTATCATCATGTAAGTATTACCTAATTGCAATAACTATTGTCCTCCACTTTGATTTTCACAAACATTTAACATGGTGAACCCTAAATGTTAATCATATTATTCACAAAATTTTAGCCTTGCAAAAATATCTGATTTCACAGTGTAAAGAAAATTCAAACAAGTAGACTCAGAACACAAACTTTTCACAAAATATAATAATCATGTTAACAGTAAAACAAACCCTACTTGAGATCCATTTGTGATGGCAGTAATCATATTCATGAATATAACTATGGATCTCATCTATATAATATTTGATAGCTACAATACATAATTGTTATGTTAGAATGACTGTGTAATGTTTAACTGAAAAGATCTGTAGTTTGATAAATAATTCAAACAGTTTGATACTTCGATCTAGTTGGTATTGATGACTATTTCTCAGAAACACTAACTCAAGTTTTATTCAATATTTTAGCTGGTGACAAGCAATAGTTGCAAGGAGGAAGTTTGATTGTTGTGCTGGAAAAAGATGTGACAGAAATGGAAGAAAACGCCATCCTTGACATATTCAAAACTAAGTATTGATGCTTCTAGGGAAGAAAACGCCATCCTTGACATATTCAAAACTAAGTATTGATGCTTCTAGAAGACCAACAAATTTGAGAACCTGATATTCCAAAAGACACTGTTGTAATGTTTGGGCAGACACCCAAGATGCCAACATGTCAAAGACTGAGACAGAGTCCACAACTGTTACCACAGCGACAGAAATTGTAACACCATCTTGTAAGTTGCATGAAAAAATTGTAGATTTGAATTTTCTATCTTATCAGTTGACTATTAAAATCTGATAAATAAATCAGCAAAAACCTGGATCATCCCATCCACCCCTTTATCCAATCAGATGTTTACTGTGCGTTCAATGGTTACCCGAAGGTCCTATACTTCATTGAGTGGATAGCCAGGACCCAACCATGCAGGCATCTAGTCAGGTCTGAGTCATTAATGGATGTACATCCTTACTGCAGGTTTATCATGCCATGGCTTAAATAATTTCAAAGATTAATATGTTGTACTAAAATTACAAAATCATTTTATCAATATGCATATTTACATGTCACATTATAAGTCTTTATAATGAGGTTCTTTCTAGCAAGTCATTTGGATATAATAAAGTTCAAAGATTAATTCCTAAAATGTGTAGACTATGAGTATGTATAAAAATAACCATGAATGGTTATTATTGTAATATTTACAGTATTGTTTGGATGTATAATCATAAATGCGACGTTTAAACTAACATGAGGTTGGTATTGACCCCAGCAACCATGTTACATATTTGTTGCTGAACAGAACTTTTTCCTGAATGTGGAGGAAAATACACTAAAAAAATTAACTAAGAAAAAAAAAAAGAAATAATTTATAAATTACATCATATATGAGCATACACAAATGGCTGTTAATTGTGTCATAAATTGCATATTAAACATTAATGGTTATAAAAATATTTGGAAAGTGAAATTTAAAGGCAGGTGAGCTATGCTGTTTTGCTACATTTCCTTTTTTAATTATCATATGATTATCTATAAGCTAATTATAATAATTGTTTTTCTTTTTTTTACAGATGTTGTTGGAAATTAAATTAATTCTTACAGTAGGCCACATCCAACCATTTGTTGACAATCTAGAGATATTGTTTGAAGCAGTAGCTACACTTAAACCTGGAGGAAAAGAGGTATGAGTTAAGATTACTGTTAGGGCAGGCAACCTTGTGGAAAAAGGAAAAAGATTTCATTGCAATCTTACTATGCATACAGCACAGCCTTGTTCTAATGCGGCTTAAGATATAATAATGTTTAAAAGAGGGTAAAAATTGTATTCACAAAAGGTATAGAATAGAAAGAAAAATTCCATATTTTTTTAAATATATAATAAATACTTTTTTGTTTGGATATAATGTGGTTAACTAACATGGTCTATATAAAGGATTCAAACTACCATGTTATAACAAGGTTGTGTTGAACCTAGGAGACCCAGTCAGAAGTTGATTATGCTTCTTCACCTGTACATTAATCAAATAGTTCTGACAATGATTATTTGTTGTTGTTGTTTTTTTTAGATATAAAATATCTGATTTTTAATACAAAATATGTAATTTTTAATTTTAATGTGCTTTGAAATACATCGTCTGACTGGACTTCAAAAATTTGCGACTTTATCCTGAGATATATTGCAGGAAATCCAACATGGCATAATCTTGTTTTGTGGCTGATGTTTGTTTTTACAGTGCTTTTGTCACTTTAATGCAAATATGGTTAAAATTGTTAACACAGTGTGTTGACTGCTAATCATGTGTTCATTTTGTCATATTGAAGGCTTTGTTTAGGATCTGATTGTATGAGTTTCTGTTTACTTAGAATTACTGATTTCTGTTGCAGTGCGAAGATGCTTTGGATGTTATAAGAGCTATAGAAAATAATACAGGATTCAAACATGGAAAGGGGTGCAAGACTAAATCAATTGTAGTTCTACATGAGGTATAGTAAATTTACCTGAAAATTCTTTGTAAGTTTTGTATAATGTCACTGAATTTGATTTTACCTTGAATACTCGCAGCTGCTAATCATGACAAGACACATGTGTAAGACAAGGGACAAAATTTTGAAATTTATTAAATGAATTCATTTCAAAACTATCAAAGGTATCAGCACAAGACTTTGATAAATTCATTTTATTAACCAGGTTTTCAATTTTGAAAATCCTGGTTATTAGATTGGGGTATGGCGGGCGGATGGGCGGGCGGGCGTCAAACGAAATTGTGTCCACTCTGTAACTCTTCAACCCTTTGAAGAATTTTGATGAAACTTCAGACAAATGTTTACCACATCAAGATGACGTGCAGAACGCATGTTCCGCATGGCTGGCTCCAAGGTCAAGGTCACAGTGACATTAACATTGAAAATCCTGTCCGCTCTGTAACTCTTCAACCCTTTGAAGAATTTTGATGAAACTTCAGACAAATGTTTACCACATCAAGATGACGTGCAGAACGCATGTTCCGCATGGCTGGCTCCAAGGTCAAGGTCACAGTGACATTAACATTGAAAATCCTGTTTACATGATTTTAACTTGATTTGGCAGTCAAAGGTCATATCATCTTTGGAGGTAATTTAAAAAAGATATGATATATTATTTCATGTCTACTTTGTAACTTGTTTTTCATTATACAGAATTATCAATATAATTATAGTGAACAAATTCTTCTGTGCTGAACTCGTCCTACATTTCTCAACGGATTTTGTTCAAACTTTCACAGAAGCTTTGTCATCAAGCACCCTGGCACATATTGTCGGGGCTTTGTGACTGGATAGTTTTTGACCTAATTATGGCCCTTTGTTTTTTTCCTTATACATAATATTATAGTGAACACTTCTTCAGTGGCAATTCCTCCTACATTATTCATGTTTTACATTGCACATAGTTACATTGTTTGTTGCTTGTATTTGTATTTCAAATATCTCATGTTTTGCCTGTCTTGTAACTATATAAAATAGAAATGTTGGCCCTGCTCAGCATGGCATGGCAGAAGATCGAATTTCTGACCTACTGCTCCAGAAGTAGACATTAACTAACACTTTATTATGTGCTGGTTGGAAATGCTTAAGGTAGAAGATTTCCCTGATCCTGTTATGAAGGATTGTACTCATTCATTGTTTTATTCCATGTTCATTTTGCAGGATATTGAAGAAGCTAATCTGTCAAAGGTCCTGTCATCACAGCCTAATACTCCTCCAAGTGAAGCCTTGTTTTTATTTTTAACAACATAGAACTGGACAAACAGTATATTGTTGGAGACCAGTGCAAGATACCACTTGAGACAGATAGCCTCATGGAAGGGCTATTCTTATTAATAAGCTGGTATTATATAATGGATCTAGAAAATCCCACTGCTTTTCACAACTCCTTGGATTCATGCAACAAACAGTATTTAAACAAGCCTTTCTTAGTCACAAGTCGGCTGGGTATTTACACTTTGTGGAAAAATTGGAAAAACTAATGAACAAATAGAACCAACATTTTAAATTAAATTCAACCTTCTGTGTCATGGACATATTATTGACTTCTTAACAGCTTACCTTTTACCATGAAAAAACCTGCTTTTTTGCACTTGCAAAAACAAAGGTGCAGAATAGCTGTGTGGTAACCATCAGCTGATCAGTGCCTTTATTTTTGCTGCATAGATGGTGCAATCCCTCCCCTTCCTTAATCAGACATTTAAATCCTCTTGATGTCTGAACATGAAGCTGTATATTTTGGCTCTATTTGAAATAGCAAATGTCAAGTGTCAATATTTTTCAAAACAGCTAAGACTATGCTTCTTTTTAGGAACTTTTAAATCCAGTGATTTATCAAATTATTATTCACTAGCAGAAAAGATTGACTTAATAATGCAGTGTTTAAACACTAATTTTATTATTTATGACATCAGTATGTTATTGCAGACTGTGACATTTTTATGTCAATGAAGCATTAAAATGCCATATATTATAAATTGTTTATTACAGTTAAGAAGTATTAGTGCTATTTGTTGTTTGCAAATGTTAATATGCTCTTATTTTGTACATGCTATGTAGTAAGTTTAATATATTGCATTGATGTCTTAGATAAGTTTGTATTTTGTTGATGTATTACTGTCTAACTTTAACACATGCTCACTTCATTATCATATCAGATTTATTAAATTTTTATTTACTGATTTCAAGTGGTAAGCAGAATTATTTACAGAGATCACTAGTTTTCACTGATCAGGCACCTTTGTTGTGCATTTAAATTTTTGGTGTTTTCGGAGTCAAAGAAATGATTTATCAAAATATTGTATAAAGTTGCATTGTAACTTTTTAGAGTGCTAAAGTGTACCATTTTTTTGTCTAAGCCTTAAGCGCACCACAACAAAAGATATTTATGAACCATCAGGATATATACTGTTACTGATAAAAAATAGAGCACTAGTGCACAGACTTTTGACTCCCCCCCCCCTCCTCGTAACCATGAAGTGTATTATAATTTGTCTGACAGTACTCGGACACATTATTGGGGACAGTCAACATTGAATGACCGATTTTTGACACTGTCTGAAAATACTGTTTGTTTTTTTTCCAACCCAAATATGATACATATATGTGCCAAAACCGGGTTTTTTACATTTTACAGGGAGGTAGGCTTTACTGTGTAAAAAGGTTTTATTTTTGTAGAGAGAAGTTAAATCCATTTTATATATATTTTCATTTTACCTGAAATTCTACTGATATCCATATATCAATTTGTTTTTGTTGTTTAATTGTCTATCTATTTATTTACTTAATTGTTTGCCTAAATATTATATAACTGTAATCTGTTTTATGTATTTATTTTATACATTCATTTTTAATCCCCTTCTGCATAGAGGGGAGGGGATTACAGGAATGGCCTCAGTCTGTCTTCCATGTCCACTCCATAACTTTTTTAAACTGAAAATTTTTTGAAATAACTTGGCACAAATGGTCAGTATGAGACGATGTGCAGAGCGCAATAATCGGGTCGCTACCCCTAAGGTCACAACTTAAGGTCATAGGTTAAAAAGTCTACCTTTTGTGTCCGCTCCATAACTTCAACTGATGAAATGTTTTTAACATAACTTGGCACAAATGATCACCTTTATATCATGATGAGCAAAGCACAACAACAAGGTCACTACCTCTAAGGTCAAGGTCACACTTAAAAGTCAAATGTTAATGGTCCACTTTTTGTGTCCCCTAAATAACTTAATCTGCTGAAAAGTTTTTAAAATAACTTGGCACAAATTATCACCATTATAAGAGGATGTGCAGAGCGCAACAATCAGATCACTGCCCCAAAGGTCACAGGTAGAGGTCAAATATTCTTGTTTATAACTTTTTGACATGGAAGATTTTAAATATTTTAGCATAAATAATCACGACCATGGCACAACAGCCAGGTTTTTCTCTAAAAGACATGGTTTGTTAAAGATCAAGAAGTACAGATTCCTGTCCACTGCGAAGGGGATATAGCTGTCCTTCAGACTGCCTTGTTTTTAATTGTTTGAAGGTTCAATATGAAAATGCTCTTTTTAATTTTGTGATTGGTAACACCAGAATTTCGGGTATATTGCATTGGATTGTAACATGGCTGACAAGGTGACAGTAAAATTGCCACCTGTAGGAAATGCTACCTCAGTTGACAGTGTTTTTCCAAAAGTTGTCAACTTTACTGTCACTCTGTCAGGCATGCAATATTAATTTTAGTATACCAAAAATACTATTATGATAATGGTAGGGGGTCTTGATCTATTTAACATTTATGTGCAGTAATGAAGAACAATTAGTATTTAACCTAAATTTCAAAATGTTATTAAAATGTGTATAATATGTTTATGTGTCATTGTTCACATTTTTTGGTTGATCGTGTTTTGAAATAAAACATGGAAACTATTAAAACGTGTAAACGTGTTTTAAATCTGTTACAGTCCCAAAACACGTGTTAGGTGTTTTCAGACAAAACACCTAAACACGTTTTCTAGGAAAACACCCGTGTTTTAGTGTGAAACATCAGTGTTTTGTGAAAACACCGCAACATGTTTTAAAACTGTTACAGATAGGTGTTTTCACATGTGTTTGGAATCAAAACACTGAGATTTAGAGTGTAAAGAAGGGCAAAATTCGGGCCAAAATATTTTGTTCCTTGTAACCGGAAGTTCGCTATAACCGTGTTCGCTATATGTGAAGTTTACTGTAATACGGTTAAAGATAATCTGACAAGGTTTGAATAAGTATGTTTATGAGAGATTTTGTAAAGTGCATCACCTCTCACCCATCATGTGGCTTGAGCACAGTGTTAAGAATCAATCAATGAATTATCTCATTAGACCACAAAAATGCAATGATGAAACATAAAAAAGTCGAACAGATGTTAGATGCTTTGTTTATAACCCTCTTTTAACTATATGCTTCAACTGTTAAGAGAGCTTTTCTGCATTGTTTGTATTTGTGTCAAATGTATACAACAAAAAAGACATAATTTCAAAAATGTATGCACCACAATTACCTTCAGTATCTCAAGCAGAATGTTTATAGCTTGTATATCACTTCTACGGCCACCTTCAGTTAGTTCCTCGTAAGCATCACTCCACTCATTGCTATACAGCTCGGACAACTTTTCTCCTACTCTAAAAGCTCTATTCTCATCACTAAGGTCTGCTATATTTGGGTTATTGTTTGTCAGCTTGTCCGACGCCACCTAGCTCAATCTGAAAGGACATTATTTCAAAGGTACGGTAGTCAACAAAATGTTGAAGCAAAGCTGCTGGTGTTTCTGACAAAACATTTTATTTCAACACCTTACAAAACTAAATTTTCAGGTAAATTACATAAATTAAAATTGTGCTAGAGAACTGATATTTTTCTGTTTGCGTTTTTTTTTTCAATTTTTGTTACAGGAAATCATAAATGGTAATTTTTTAAAATCTTTTCTTGCCATTTTGCAATCCCGATAGTGAAAAAATAAGACTTGTAATAAACCTATATGTATAGTTAGCATATTTATCTCAGTTTTTTAAGTTATCGGCCTCTTGGTTCGTCATTGTGTTGCACTTCCAGTCCTGTTATTTCAAACCTTTGTAAAAATCAAGTTGAAGAAATATTAATTCACGGCATGGCAATTTGAGGTGCCAACCTCTAGGGTTCAGTTTAAAAACTCGATTTACTACAAATGGAAAACATACATGTTGGAAGTTCAATAATCAATATTATGTTTTTATATTAAAATCAATGCACCAAAAAATATGCAATTAACTTAAACCGAAATATTCTGGTGTAACGTAAACTGTGTATTAATATGAATATTATTTAAATATTAAAAGAGACAAAAACACTGGAACGAAATGCACGTTCATGTATAGAAAATACTTAAAGATCAGGATCATAAATGTATTGATTTAGATCACATAATCAATACCTATAGGAGAAAGAAATTGAGAAAATAAAGAATTCCTAAAGAACGCCCAAAGTGACAACAATTAATATGTTGCAGGCTCGTTTTGATAAGTGCAAACTGACGCACTAACCGTAGTGAACTGACCTCTTCTTCTAGTTCTTTTATACGGAGTTTCTGTTCATTTTGTTTACATTTGTTTGCGTTACGTTTGCTAGTCAGTATGTGATATATATATATATTTAAGTAAATAAAGATATGTTTTGTTTTTGTTATAACGTTTGAAATAAAACAAAAGACTTATAGTTTTAAAAGGTTTGTTAAATCAAATGTATATAGACCAATATCTAGTCATATTGAACATGCAATGCACGTCATCTAGTTACTTTATATACCAATGAACTACACGTATAAGTTTTATACAGTTTAAAAATGATTAAATGGATTATTTAGGACATAATTTAATTGATTTTTCTATTCAATAACTTGAAAAGGTGTCTCTCATGATCAAGCCTATTCCTTGTTGTTTTAAGGCATTTATACTACATCATTAAAAACCAGGCGTTCAACAAAAAACTTACCATAACATGATACGTGTGTATATTTCTATACTCTGATAAAAATCCGCAATATATTCAACCAAACATAAGGCAAAAATTTGCGAACAAAAACAAGAACGAATTTTTAAAATGAACGTACTGATCGATGTGTGATTGCTCATTGTCAATGGGTGGTAAAAGTCCTGGTCTCTGTTGTTGATGCTAAAAAAAAGTGCATAAAGTATAAAATTTAATACAAAATAGCGGATATCAGTAAACAATAAATTGCGGAACTGGAAAACGACACAAATCATGATAAAATCTTGACTTCGTAAATAGACATTATAAAATGACAAAATGGCTTATTTACCACTTACCAACAAATGGTTATACATGTATTCGTTGTTATCGTCGTCTTCACGAAAAAGAACATGCTGTTTAATATTTGATGTTCCCGCACCTGTAGCAATGCCATGTTTCATACCGGATATACGCGGTCTTGGTTGCTGGTCATCATTAGGTCTTGTTTCTATGTCATTAACAGCTTTATTAGACGGTTTACCTAATTTACTTCCCATTTTTTTACAATTCGTGTTAACAATCTTCCCATATTATCACAGATCTTTCTTACAATTTCTGTTTACACTGTTTAATACATATTTCATCGTATAATTGTATTACATAACGATAATATTTCTATTAAGTCACTTATAATGAACAAATATGTACACGTTCAATCCTTCTGTTAACTTGCCTTGATAACTATTAATATGTGTTATGTCTTAACTATTTTTATTGTCTGGTTTAGGACCAGGAAGTAATTGTCAGGGTTTTGAACGACATTCAAGCCAAGTCATTTGAATTTAAATGTGATTTATATTGAATCGATATTGCTCAAAGCCAAAAATACCAGTCAAACCATTATCAAATTTAACAATACACTTATTGCTTTGCCAAACAGCTGGTTTTATAATCCAGCAAGCGGTCAATATAAATAAAACGTCTGTAAACTGTTTAACCGCCTTGCTTCAAAAATTGGTAATAAAACTGTAATTTAATGTTTTATTCAAATATCTTAACAAATAAGAAAACATCTGATAAAAAACTTTGTACATAATGGATAGACATATGTGAAAAGTAATCTGTTTGGTACATGCCAAAGTTACAAATTTTGTGTACGGTTTACCCTAACTTCATTAAACAAAGTGCTAACATTTATCTAACATTCGTTTTTCGAAATCGTGTATTCCTTAAATGCCTTTAGGTATATAATATATATTTGTTATCATTAATAATGTGTAGTTTCAAGTGAAGATTAAAGGTCTAATTAAATTTGTAAAATGTATCAAGAGCAATGAAAGCAAAACTGAAAAGGTGGTAATTGTAGACACGTTGTGATAAGCGTAAAGTGTTACATCTTTCAATGTTATTTCAAGAGAGAAAATTTAGATGTTTAACTAATAACAGCAAGGTGAATATATCAGTCATAAGATACACCAAATAATAACTTGAAACAACACATGACATTAATTTAATGCGTTGATAAAACATAATATTGTCAGGAGTACACAAACTATCAAGCTGTTTCTGGCTAACTTACTTCTAAACAATCAACAAACTAAAATGGTGCTTGTTTATAGTTTGTCAAATGAATAAATAATTTAATGTTTAATCTGAGGAAAATTTGCTGATTTCCAGAATATATTTGACAAATGCAAGAGAACAGCACAAGAACATTCAAACAAACTGGAAGAAGCTATTCTTTAGTTCACTGGTAACGAAGAGGTAATAAAAACGAGGAAAAAACAAAGAGTTTCTTTATCTCATGACATTTTGCAAATTGTTCTTATATTTAAATTAATGTCTGTTATAGCTTGATCATTTATTTTCTCAAATGCAATATAGCTTTTCATATTAAAAAATGATAATATTTCATAAGAAATATACACACCTGTATATAAATAATATTATTTTACAATTTATAAGTAATGTTCCAGTTCAAGCAATCAAAGACAGACAAGCTTACTTAAGAAACATAATAACCAAAAAGAAATCACTTTGGTTGGAATCTGTCCACATAGAAATTTGTTTGTTTTAAATAATGCACAAGCATTTTTTATTAATTTTGCAGACAGCTTCCTTACAAGTTTTACGTAGAGAAATATGTATACTAAAATTATATAAAATAGCTTTTTACAAAAATAGAAAAGATGCCCATATATAGCTTTGTGGCGAAGAATGTCATAAAAAGGCATGAAAAAGATTATTAGATCACGGACCTGACACTGAGATCATTTTGGAAATGATCTATTAGCAAATGAAAAGTCAACTTAATTGTTGTTGAAATTGTTCATACAAAAACTTCAGAAATTTTATAACATGAAATCGAGTATGATTCTGAAAGAGGTCAGAACAGGTCATAGTGCATTGTCATAGTGCATTTTTAGTGTTTAGTTTACCTGATTTTATCATTTGTCCCTTTTGACTGTGATGCAATTAGAACATTTTTAAGTCACATAAATATATTTTAGATAATTAAATATTTTTTTTCTTCAAAATCTTGCGAAGTTAAAATGGGTTGTTGGGAAGTGACATAACACACATTTTATCCGGTTCCTCGAAACACCTGTTAATTATTTTTTTGTAATGCACGTAACACTATTTGTCACTTCACAAAATCAATGAACATTGATCGGTATATGTAAAAGTTACTTACATTACGATTTTAATAATTGTACGTGATGTATGTATGTAGTGTATGCTTAATGAGGGTCCATCCGCCCGTAAGGGCACAAAATGCAGCTTTCGCTGTTGAGTACGGACCCCGGACACGTCACCAGTCATGCCCTTAAAGAGTTAAGTTTGAAGCACAAAGTGGTCATAATTTACCTCCATGCAATTTCCAGCACACCATCCTCGTCGACCCAAGCGTTTACTTTGTAGGGCCACTCCCCTCGGCTTTAGACAGGACATCGGCAGCTGGTCCACAGCACAAGTTCCGATCTTTAGCTCCGTTGTAACGTTGTTAATTGACCCCCAAAGAATAATGGTCCCCGGTCATTACTCTATATAAAATAGTGACCCCCCTTATTTATAAAATAATGACCCCCTATTTTATCTATAAAATACTGACCCCCACCTAACTTCGTCATATTACAATTGCATATACGTGTTGTTGCTGTTGTTATGCCTGTTCTGCTGCTGCTACTGTCGCGATAACAGCTGACAAAACAAAGATAAAACTCAGAAAACCCCGTTAAGAATAAGCGAACATGTAATGAAAATGTATTTAAAGTATTTAATGCTTAATGCAAATTCTCTTATCTGAAAGTGTGTTCATTTTCAGTGAGAACACATTTATGTGAGTTATGACAAAGAACAATTAATTATCTTAAGTCTAGAGTAGATACAATTTATAATAACAAAGACAATGATAAAAAATAAATTAAGAATTGAATTTTAAGTTCAAAATTGAAATGGAGATAATTCTGGGAATACAGGAGCTTGCGTTTTATAACTCTTATATCCACATGACAAGAAGTTATAGTAATCAAAGGGCTGCAAGCTCTGTGGTATTTTCTGATCTTTGCAATCTTAATCGTACTGTATATCTGTATGTATTTTCCTGTTATAAGTTTCTTTTATATACTATAATTCACCTTGCAGGGCACCGAGATGCAGCTACTACGTTTGGATTTTTTACTATAACAGTTTGATACATACGGAGTTTTGCATGACTAGAGTTGCATAAAAAATCATTTATGTTCGTTTTGTAAGACAGCCACACTTTATCCTTTTTATCCTTGCATATCGTGGCTACTTCCTTAAAAAAGGCACTTAAAAAATTTGCCTCGACTGGTATTTGAACCCCAGACCTCTCACACCCTAAACGAGCGCGTTACCACTGCACCACGGAGAATATTAACAGGAACAGCCTGAATAAAATCAAATAATTCTAATAATTATTTTAGAATATCCATGCAGGGTTTGTAATCTTTATTAATTTCGAGGTATCTTGTTTACGATATACCTGTTGTTTAACATTGATGTAAATAATTTAGCGAAAATCTTCTCGCCAAAACAGTCCGACATGTATATATTCCACTACTCGACAGTCAGATTTATTTGTGTAATACGCTCTGAGGTATTCGGTAATCGACATCGCTAAAAATAGCATTTTCATTGCATGACATCCGCGTGCATTTATTGACAATTCCAACGCTACTTTTAAACTTTGAATGCGTTGTAATTTGTTTGATACTTGTAACAAAATAAAAATATTTCTTTCTTTTACATCGCTAGTTTTAAGCTGTTTTGAGAACTACATGTTGTTAGGTTTGACGTGAAACATCTGTGTCAGAGATTGAATGTCAGCATTGGTTTTACTGATCTGCGATCAGATCAGAAAATACAAAAATAACATAAGTTAATATAAATTCTAAGTTCAAGGGGGGATATTTCTGGAAATAGTCACGCTAGAGTTATGTACCTTGTCAAACAACATGCGGGTAATGGTAAGAAATATATATTTGAAGTTTGAGGTAGAATTTTATGCCTTAAAAATAAAGACGTTACAATATTTCTTAAAGAAAATTTTAAGTTTAAAGGGGAGATAAATATGAAAATATTGCTTCAAGAGTTATGACCCTTGTCACATCAGATGTGGTTGATGTTAAGGAATATGAATTTGAAGTTTGAAGTAGAAACCTTTAAAACAAAAGAAGTTATAGTAAAAAATAACATTTTTCATGTAAAAAAAATCTAAGTTCATGGGGAGATAATTCTTAAAATATTGGTGCTAAAGTTATGAACCTTGATACTTAAGATGTGGTTAATGATAAGGAACATATATTTGAAGTATGAAATTGATTCCTTAATTAATAAAGAAGTAACAGTAAAAAATAATAAATTTTAAGGAAAATTCTAAGTTCAAGGGGAAATAAATCTGAAAATATTAGTGCTAGAGTTATGAACCTATGAGTTATGAGTTAAGATGTGGTTAATGATAAGGAATAAATATTTCAAGTATGAAGTTGACCCCTTCAAAACTCAAGAAGTAACAGTAAAAAATAATATTTTTAAGGAAATTCAATGTTCAAGGGGAGATAAATCTGAAAATAGTGGTACTAGAGTTATGAATATTGTCACATAATATGTGATTCATGATAAGGAACATATATTTGAAGTTTTAAGTTGATACCTTAAATATAAGAAATGAAAAAGTTAAAGTGAAAAATATTTTACTGCACCAAAAATAAGGACGCGGACGCCGACGTCGGGGCGAGTAGGACAGCTCTCCATATACTTCGTATAGTCGAGCTAATAAGAACAATGACATATCCCTATATAGTCGTTGTCATTTGAAGAAAATGCAGACTGATATGCTGGACTTCGATTATATATAG
The DNA here is from genome assembly GCF_026571515.1 of Ruditapes philippinarum. NCBI lineage: Eukaryota > Metazoa > Mollusca > Bivalvia > Venerida > Veneridae > Ruditapes > Ruditapes philippinarum. The sequence continues at coordinate 35,108 of NW_026866763.1, read as the reverse complement.
TAGTTTGAAACAAGATTCGCTCAAATCGTTGCACGGTCGCATGGACAAACGCACGGACAAGTGACATTACCATATTTCTCATCTGAGATAATTATATTTATAGCGTTTCTTTGTAAGAGTCCAGTAAGGGCTTTAGTTTGGGTTCGGGGGGTCATTATTCTACATGGGGTCACTATTCTATGCGAGGGTCATTTTTCTTCGTGTAGGGGAGTCGTAATATTATTATATACGATTATCATTATTTTATATAAAATATTGACCGGGGTCATTATTTTATGGGGGTCAGTTTACAACGTTACAACGTCCCTTCAAACCAAGTCTTTGTATCTTCTGCCGATGCCCTGTATAATTTATGTGGTCTTCCCTACGACATACACGTACGAGAAGAATTGTACGTGATTAACTATGTATAGACCTTTTTACAATACAATAACTATGCAAGCTAATGTATCATTAGACCACTTTTTCACCAGGAATTTAAATTGAAACAGCAGGGTGTTATGGTGACACCGGAGTCAATTATCACTAAAAATACCTAAAATGAGTTTTTTTGCTAAGTAGATTTATTAACCTTTTCTGAATACATTCGTGATTTAATTTGGAAGCAGATGGTAAAGAAACTATGTTTTTAAACGTTTTAAAATGATACCTATACCATTTTTATCCGCTATGCGCGTAACCTGTCAATTATCGATGACGCGCCGCCCCTATTCTTGCATCAGTGAGGGAAATCGGTAGTTCCTAAGTTCATGTATCCATGAATTACCTACCGGCTCTTTTGTTAAAAGCGGTCTAGTAAATCACTTACCGACCGCTTAACAGGTCTGCAAATATATACCGACCTGTTTTTGTTCTATTGTTCTCTATACAATAGAAAATATGTGAAGTCGAAAAACTCGTGCATTACAGTACACAACAATATTCACCGTAAAATAACGCTGAATTGTGGGATGGGTTGTAATGACCACTTTGAATAGGATAAAGGGTCGATATATATTTTATAGATTAATAGAAATAAATTAGCGCGTACGGCTGTAAGGACCCGAATAACATATATTCCAGATTATTTGAGAGAAAAACGAACTGGCTACTGTTTTCGCGTTGAAGTTTGTGTTTCGATATTATATATTATATTGTATATTGAGTACAACAACGCACATTTGGCCCTTCTTTATTGTTTGCTTTTCGGTATACCTAACACATTTGCCGAACTATATAGATTAATAAGATACTAGTTTTCGGCATTTCTTTCCACAACTATGTCTGATTTTGCACAATCCTGCATTTGTATAAAATAATTTTGTATACCAGTACTCGCCTGTTCTTCGCAAGAATACGATTTGCGCTTCCATTCTAGATCGCATGCTTACATGCGGTCTTATCAAACATATGAATAACGGATGATGCTAATTAAGAATACACCGAAAGAAAATACTTCCAAACATGGATGAAATTCTATGAACAATTAAAATCAGCCATCAACAAAACTCAACTTACATGACGGTGTAACTACATGTATTACTAATATCTATTCATAGAACCCCGTCTTTTACTTTCCTTTGAAAAAAATCGTATATTTTAATTATATAAGATTTAGCTGATCATCTATTCACCGTGAAATTTAATATATATTAAGATAAAGTGTTCCGTTTTTATGATTAGAAAACATTTTTTTATCTTCCTCAATATTATTTATATTATTTATATGTTATGTATTCATATATCAACATAATGATCTTACCTTTCCCTACTCGACAAGTTCTGTTTTCATTTTCTGTGACTCAACTCAACAAGTACATTACCTGACCTTATAACATAATGAAACCTCACGAAAATCACGAGAATATTCAAATAACACCTAGAATGGAAGCGCAAACCGTATTCTTGCGAAGAACAGGCGAGTACTGGTATACAAAATTAAAATTGTAGTGTAAAAATAACTTGGAAAAAAAGAAAAAAAAAACGGTCTTATACTTAAGATGAACTATACTCTCACTGAAAGTAATATTTTGATAAAGAAAGATGCAGAAGTTGACTTTGATTCGATATGCACCAATTTCTAAAATAGTTTTACGATCATCTCCAGATGATTTATTCTTTATGGATCAATGGAAAAGATATGAAAATATATTTTCAGGTGAGTACGAACGTTAAATGCGTTCCATTTTCTGAGTGCCTCAATTTGAAGAAAATCTGCTATAAAATTATATTTATCAGCTGCTTTTTAATTGGTCAGATGTCACTTTGTCATAAAAGTTGTTAGAGTATGTGTTACCGCATTGTGTCACCCCCTTAGGTGTGATATTTGCGTGTTATACAATAATTTAAGGGAAAACGTAGGCACGGGGGTGGAACCCCATATGAATCTCAAAAATGAGCATCAGTAAAAATGATATGTGAATTTCCGCTGCACCAGATGTGAAGCATAACACCAGATGTGACTGGAAAAATAGGCCGATCGCAGGGTAAGTTTTCATCTTTTTAAACATTTATATAAAATTCAATCCTTTTTTTAAGAAAATCGAAATGTGATTCTACCCTCCTGACTCTCCTCTATATTACCCCTTGTTGTTTTGGATTTCTATGCAGTCTTCATCGAGATATTCTTTCCGTCGTGGGTTCTGGTGTGTCCAACACATGCAATGTGAATGAAGAAAATGTCACTAAGCGGACTCAAAAAAAACAGAGATTTTACGAAATGCTTCGTTTCATGTGCGTTGGACCACGGATTTATGTGTCATATAAATCCGTGGTCGGACTAACTTTGAATCGACATACCTTTTTTTAATAAACAAGCAATTTACATGCGGTTTAAAGCACATGAAAGGGAATTCAATTACGGAGGGAACCGTGTCAGGGATTTTTGTTTGCTCAATCAGCGACATAATTATCTTTAATTACGTAATATGTATGGTGAAAAAGTCGCATAAATTGTTTGACGTCACTTAATATTTTTTTTTTGAGAAAAGATAGAAAAAATCTAAGACACGGTTCCCCAGATATTATAATTATGTTTATATTCCAAGAGTTTGATACAAAAAAAAAATGACTTTGATATTATAGAATTTTTTTTATTAAAATCAATAATTTACAACTTTAGGCATTTTTTCAAATATGATATTGTTTATGAAGATCAGAGAATTTAATGCACAAAATTTAAATAAATAACAAGACTTAGAGTATTACTAAGAGAAGTTGTTTTAATTAAATGACATTTAAAGTACAACTTGTCGGAGATTGCCGAATTGTTACGACTGCAACAATCGCAATTTTTCGGCCCTTTCCGTCAGTCTTTGGATAAGGACATTTACGATAATAGCCGAAGACATTCCGATTGTGATCAATTAGACTGGTCCCCTGCGCACTTCTAAAATGAATGGGAACCATAATAGGACAGGGAACCAGATTATCTGATCATTTACGTCGATTATCATCAATTGATATTAATATCCCGCCATTTGGAACACTGTAAGTTTGTTTTGTCGGAATATGATGTGTAAAATTAACTTTTGATTTTTGGTTTGTTTTATAACAATACTGTAGCAATATTCTAACGTTATTTCGAAATTCTATTGATAACGATTCGTCCTACTGACGACTCGCCCAACTAAACAAACTGCTAAAGTGACGATTCGCCCCACTTTAAAAACAACCAATTAAAACGTCCTGAATGTTATTAAAATTAATATGATAAGATTAAATGGTTGTTTAATTTAATTTTGTGAAATAAAATATTCTCTGTAAAGTATCTTACCTGAAGAACAGTTTAAATAATAATAAATAATTTTGATCATTTTAACTGTTAGGTTCACAGACGCTTGGGGTTATGTGCGTGGCTCCCCTTCTTGATCCGCACTTGTATACACCATGCCTATTTTTATCGTGCAAACCGTACGTCAAAATATTTTTGCATATTATTACGACCTGGTCACATGTCTTGAACATAAAACATGTTTTCCGCTATTTTAACCACGTTTAAAAAAGTCCCTAGAATATCACAATTTCATGAAGATAACAACGTACGCTTTCCTTTGATGTGAGATGACTGGAATGAGTTTCGGCACTGTTTTGCGCTTTCATTTTCATGCCGAGAACCAAAACCCCGCAGCGGTTACTTCCCCTAATCAGTACAGAAACCAAATCAATAAGACTGACGGAAAGGGCCAAGTAGTTGCGATTGAATTTCTTTTTCCCAGCGATTTTCCCGCTGTAATTTACGGGAAACATTCCAGTGGTCATGAATTCGTAAAGAAGCATGAGACTCAGTTATGAAAATATCATTAAATGTGCAAAGCTTGGAAGAAAGGTACGATCTGATAATAACATGCAGTTATTTATTAAAGGAATATATGCATCGACTGATTTACACCAGAAATAAATGGCATGCGATAACATGAATACCTGAAATATATGTAGGTCAGTTGTGTTTACATTTCGAAGCTTGGTATCTTCAGGAAATTGAAGCGTTGGAAAAAAATTGACTTTTTTAAAACGTTATGAAATTCTATTCAAACTTGTTCATGTGTTAGACACTTAACCGTCTCATACTAATATAAGCACAAATTTAAAACTTATTCTTGTAATAAACAATACTTTTAGTTTTTAATATTCAGGGGCGGAGAAGGGCGGGGTCCATACTCCAAGTGTCTGTGGTTAGGTTATCAATAATATGAAAAAGGCAAAGCCTCAAAGCTAGCTTGATATATTTTAACTCGAAATAGTATAAAATAATCATTCATTTTTATTTTACATTTTATGTTTAAAATTGTCATTCGGTATTTTATACACTGCTTCCATTTATTCCTGTCCAATTATGGTTCACATGTATGTGCGCAGGACACCAGTCTAGGCTTCCGTTTTCAATCAGAATACCTCGGTTTTTACCTTTATTTTGTAATTCGAAAAGTTGCGATGTGCTGGTTCAGTACCTCAGACGAAAGGAATGACAGACTATTCTCTCCCTTACCAGTTCCTCCTCCTGAGTAATGAATTAATAAACACCTCAATTATTTCTAACAGCAAACTAAACGAACACCTTTCTTCATTATACAAAAGTATGAAATTTATTATTAATGAATTATTCATTATTCACTATTTTCAATGACTAAACATATACATCAGATCTAATTATACATTAGATCTAATTAAAAAACAACAGAATAATTAATTAATATGCTAAAATATTTTCTTTTCTAATTTATATCAATTAATAATAAATTTACCAATTTATTAAACATTTAAATAATATGTTTCTTTCCCTGTTTCTGTCTAACATCTAAATACTTCAATACAATGTTTTTTCCCTCTAATTTATATCAATTAGTAATGAACATACCCATTCATTTAACATCTTAACACTTCAATAAAATATTTTTTTTCTAATTCAAATCAATATATATTAAACTTACCCTTTATTTAACATCTAAATACTTCAATAATAATGCATTAATAAAAATAAAAATGGGGAGGAACTGTCTGCTTATTTGCAAATATGCAGACGGTTCTCCCCCAAAAAAGGGAGAGAATCGTCAGGGAGGAAATATCAGGAGAGGAACTGGTAAGGGAGAGAATAGTCTGACTACCAACGAAAGTTTTCAAAACCATCACTATCTAGCAGGTACTTGCATTACCATAAAGCTCGCTTTGCAAGCAGGCCCTTAGAGCCAGCTCTTCTGAAAATGGTTCGCCCCAGTTCAGTAATGATCTGATGATTCACCCCACTAAAGTTATTATCATGGCACCATGTTCTTAATCATTTTCCTTCAAAAAAGTTTAAGTTTGATATATTTCTGATTTGCTGAAAAATACAAGTTCTTCCAGTTGGTGGTATGCATCTTAGTAGATTGGTTCCAAATTTTTGAATGGAAAAAATATATTTGTACTTGGGCGAGTATCCGAGTACTCGGATAATCACGAATAGAAGTGAAAAATCGAGTTTGGATATTCGTACGCCCAGAGATCATGGATCGTGATCTAATTTTTTTTTTATATACATCCACTGCTTCTCTCACTCTTAAGATAGAGAAAAATACGATTTGAGTATAAATTATATGAAGTTTACCTAAATACAATTAGCTTAAGGACCATGTACCATGATGCTGAGCTAGGAAGTAATTGGTTTCAAAAAATAGTGGTTCAGATCGGATCGTCACTTATCCGACGATCCACACCCCTAATTTGTACACGCTGGCGGTACATGGGCAAATATTTTGTTAACTCATTTACACACTCTCGTATGAATAAGGCAATCAGATTTCTCGCTCTGTGTGACGGCCATTTGTTTATCTGCTGTATAAGGAATTTAATTGAATAAGAAGATTTACTCATGATTTTGGATGTGACAGTTTAATTATTTTGTTGAACGGTATTTATTTTTTACTTTTGTTCATAAATAGGTAAAAATTAATGTAAATATAAGCTGTCTTAATTGTTTTTAAGGTATGCCAGATTTTCTTGCGGAACATGCTATGAGTTTTTGAGCAATTTCAGTATGACATTGCTTTGCCCAGAGCAAAAATGTCTCAAAACGAGGTCACTAGGGCTTTTAGTTAGTATATAACTATAAATTTCTAGTTTTGGAAAATGACAAAATATATGTTACAGTTAGCATACATAAACTGGCTAGAAAATACAAATGTCTACAGTGTATTAAACAATTATCACCAGGCGCGTATCTAGGCATACACACTTACAGTTACGTATGTGTGTACATTTGATTGGGAAAATAGAATATTAGAAAGCGATGAAAACTGCAATTAAAAAAGTTATGTGATGTGGATATAGGTCTTTCCACAGAGACTTGATTTTGAATCAGTAACTCACAAAATAAAGATATTTTAAAGATATAGAGATAAGGGCTATAGATCAATATCTTGAATGTATGATATTTTGTGGTTTATTGATTCCTGTGGTCTTCTGCACCAGTGCATTTTGGTACTAATGAAGCAGTTTCAAAATTGGCTTAAAGATATTTAAATCTGGTATTCTTATATAAAACTTTATATATATAGATTTACTTTATCTTCTTTTAAAGGAAACCATTTTCAACTTATCTCCCAATTATCAGATTAAAAAAAAAAACACTGTCAAGTCTAACTTAGCCCAATATATAATTATTATTAGACTTATTTATGGGCTTGTTTAAAAGTTTATGATGCTCAAGCCCAAAGTTGTGGCGAAAGTTTGCCAAAAGATAGGGGCTTAAAAAGAGTCGAGCTCTTCATCAGAGCCCAGCATCATCCTACAGGTATTACAGGTACAATGAACAACTATTTTTCAGGCTATAAATTTCCATTATCATTTTATGAATAAACTGGCTTAAATATGCTATATATTATATTTAAATTTTTTGTTTAGTAAATAGTAGATATTTATTTGGCCACACAATATATGCTTAGGTGCTTCTGTTTTTATTTGGCTTCAAAATATGATTTGTAATTTGTTTACACTATTTTGTTTTTATTTCAGGAGAATTAAAATTGTTACAAGCAAAGAACAAGTATAAATAGATCAACCTTTTGAGATCTACCATATTACCTGGTTTTTTTTAGTACATATTACGTGTTTTTTTTTAGTACTTTAAACCCAAAATAAACAAAAATATAATGGTACAAACAAGACAGAATTGTTAAGCATTATGCAACAGACATTGACAAAAATTTGTAGATAGTATATATAGCAGAAATTTAAAGCAAGCATAGTTAAATAAAATAACTAACAGAATGGCAGCAAAATATTCAAGGCTATCAACAGAGGATCCGGAACAAGGACAAGTTGCATTTGATTTTTCGTCCACTCATTGTTATTCATCCCAGTTCACAACTTCCACAAATGATTATAAGTCAATCTATACATACTCAAGAGGTGACATGCAGCTCAGGGAAGACCATCTTCGTCATACTGTTGGTAGGTGTATAAATTTTAGCTTGTCTGATTCTAAGAAATTGTGGAGCTTTTATGATTGCTGTATCAACATTGTATCGCAAAATCTTGAATTTAGCCCATTATTCAAACATTTTAAAAGTTATCAGCATGAAACTTAGAATCCTGCTTATCATGAAAAGGTGCATTTGTTAGACAATGGGCATCATAAGAGACGGAGAGAGTTTTCAAAAAAGCTTTTCAAGCTTCCTACTCAATCCGTAAATTTTATTTTATGTAATTTATTATGTAAATGTGTGGTTTATCAATAAAATATTGTTTAAACTAAACATTGGTCTCCATATATATGTTAATTAAATAAATTAATAATTTCCTCAATATATATTGAATATGTATGTAATCCCAATTATGATGGCCATTTTATTTTATATAAAACTTTGACTTTATAACATTGAACTTTGAAGATCAAATTGTAATGAAGTTCTTAATATTCTTAATATTGATTTTTATTTCAGTAAAACAGTCATTTGTGAGCAGAATTTGCAGTTTGCTTATAACAGCCATTTGTTTTATACTCATTGTTGTAACATTTCCCATATCTGCTTGGATAAGTATAAAGGTATCTCATTAAATTTTAAAGAATCTAAAGATTTAAACATGGTCATATGATTGTAACCATTTAAGCTGTATTTTCTACCTAGCTTGAGTAAGGTTTATTTTCTTTTATAACTGATAGGGAAATTAATGAATGTTAAGTCAATTGTAGAAATTGTAATGTGTTCGAATTTGCTGTCTCTGGGTTTACAAAGGTTATGTTTCCTTATTATCACAGAGCTTGGCATGCTAGCAATACAAATTATCATCTTGGAAGTTGCATAGTAAATTTTGTTTTGGTTGGTTTTATTTTCACCAACACTCTATGGTCATGGCAACTTTACAGCAATACTGGTGAGAAAGACCTCGGATGTCCCTCTCTGTATTTTTATCATGCACAAAATAGAACCACAAACATTCTTTAAGCTAGATGGATAGCTGCCTCACATGAAAGAATCCAAAGGCCCTAGTGGGATTCAGCCCCCTAGCAGTGAGGGGCAAGTGGTTTGAAGTTAACAACCATAACCACTCAGTCACGAACATCCTCATTAAAGTGAAATATGTCAATATCATTATCAATATATTATATGTTATTTTAGTTTTGGAGTGATATATGTGGATATATTACCTGCTAAGATTTTATATCACCCGAGCCGTTAGGCGAGGGTGATATTTTATCTTGGCAGGTAATATATCCACATATATCACTCCAAAACCAAAATAATAATTTTATTACCCTTCCCCTGCCGAGTTTAGACAATTTTTTAAAATATCATTGCTGTTTCAAATGAAACGTCGAAATAAGATTCCCTTTAGGGTACCTCTTCATCACAACATGACGTCACATAAATACATGACGTATTTTTCCCGTACCTAACGAATGTAAACAAGAGAAAAGGAGTAGTCTATTGAAAGCACTTTTTTGTAATTAATATCAAGCTTTCACAAGGTCATATTAATTTTGTTTTCAATACTGATGGGAATTTGTATCATTACTCTACTTTGGTAAAAATTTATCATTTGACAGTTAAGAAGTGCTTGTAAATCGGAATTTACACCGCGTAAAATCGAACCGTACACGCATCACCTCAGCGCATGTCGTTTACAACGTTGGGTACCCAACGGGGAAATTTAGTGTGTATATTACCCGTCTGGCTCGGTTATATCAATTTCTTACGGGTGATCAATATCCAATCAAAAAGGCGGAAAAAATCTGGAAGGGTAATAAGTATATATATTTCATTTTAAACGGGTAGTTTTTAATGACAGGTGCCTTGTCAGATCGTTTTTAAGAAAATTAGATACCAATACAGTGTATAGATGTTTCAAGAATATTTTTAGTAGAAAAAATAGATGTTTTCTTTGATGCTTATATGCAACTTGAATGATAATTAATTTGGTAATATTATTATTATGCATTTTTCAGATTGTCTCAGATTGTGAGAGATTAGTGGTTTTCCGTTTAGGGCGTCTACAAGGTGTTAAAGGACCAGGTAGGTTATAAGTAATGAGTCATTAAATGGACACTAGTGGAGGAAATTTAGTACTTTGATGTCAGAGGGAGTGTATACCTATGTTCTAGAATTCTTTTGTCCAGAAATTACATGAAGGGTTGTGTTTGTTACACTGTGAAGCATAGAAAGCTGCATACATAGGTATTCATAGACAAAGAGGAAAACACAAAAATTAATAAAATCATGTGAGCACACGCCATTGTTGCATGACTGAGGGCCCTAAGTTAAAACAGCTTACAAGAATGATGGCACGGTAGTTTCATTACCAAAACATTACCGTCAAATAACAGTATGTGGAAAGCATGGCAAATGGTTTCTTTATACGAAAAATAGATAACAAAATACTGAATAATGGATTAAGATGTATACTTTTATGCAAGAATGGCACTAATGCACCATTATTTGTGCAGTAACATCTGCAGATGCCCTCAGACTGATTAAATTCCTTGCACTACGGGTTCGTGCTTTCAAATTTAAATGTGTCCTTGTGCTTCTGCAGATGTTAATGCACAAAAAAAGGTGCAATAATAGAGAATTCTTGACAAAGCTACACAACAGCTGTAAACAGTAGCCCTTAATGTACTAGATATTTAGGTGTGTTACGATGTAAGATTCTTATATATTTGGACATGTTGTGTTGCAGGGATAACATTTGTGATGCCATGTATTGACAATGTAAAGAAGGTGGATGTAAGAATGAAAGCTTTTACTGTTCCTCCTCTACAGGTAAATATGAGCCGCGTCACGACAAAACCAACATAATGGGTTTGCAACCAGCATGGATCCAGGCCAGCCTGCGCATCCGCACAGTCTGATCAGCATCCATGCTGTTCGCTGTCAGTTTCTCTACTTGTAATAGGGCTTGTAAGCGAACAGCATGGATCCTGATCGGACTGGGCAGATGTGCAGGCTGGTCTGGATCCATGCTGATCACAAACGCATTATGTTGGTTTTGTCATTAGGTGTGGCTCAAATTTATAACTTATACCCTTTAGTCCTTTTATTCATTTGGAGATTGAAACAAAGATTGTTCAAGTTTATTTAAGATATTTAGCAATTAGTTTCAATTTCAAATAATGTAAATAGCATGTCTGTGAGGTTTACATGTAGGCAATGAAAACAGAAAGAGTGGCGGCATGGCCTAGTGGTTAATGTGTCGGGCTAATGATTGCTTGGGTTTAAAACCAAGTTGGGCAAGCTGTTGTTTCTGTGAGCCAGGAACTTTGCACTGACTCCTTAGTACTGGACCGGTTGTTCCTAGGAACAGATTTGAGTGTTTCAATATGCTTATAGCTTCCAACACAAACTAAAATAAACTTTTATCAACTAAAACAAAAAAAAGATAAATGGATTTTTTGATTTAGGTTGTTCATAACTTTTTTCTTAAGAAAGTACAGTTTAACTGAACATTTATGAATGAGTCTTTTTATTTCAGATACTAACATCAGATGCAGGAATTATAGAATTTGGTGCGGATGTGTACTATCAAGTTACTGATGCCATGAAATCTGTGACATCGGTGCAGGATTTAAACTCGCAGTTACGCGGTCTTGTGAGGAACCGATTGATGAATACTCTCACCAAGTTTGATCTACAAGTTATTGAAGATAAAAAAGATGAAAATGTGGCAAAAATTGTTGTAAGTTGAACATTTTGTAAAAAAATATTTATAAAGAATTAAATATATGTTAACTTTTTTCCCTTAGTATTTCCTTATGTTTATTTGTAGCAAATATAGCTTGATAGAAATTGGTTGTATGTGAAGAAATAGGAAATCTTGCCTGGGAAATGTCATGCAAGACCTTTAAAAGTGTATGTAAAATCTGTTAACTTTTTCACAGGCAGAGTGTAACGATGCAGCACATGGCTGGGGTGCTAATATCTGCAGAGTTGATTTGTAAGTAGAATCCTTTAAATTCTTTATCATCTCTGTCTCTTGATTTATTCCTACCACAATCCATTTTTGAGAATAAAGATTAAGTGGTATTAACTTTATTAAAACTTCACTTAAGCAGTTAACAGAACAGAATTTATTAATTACACATATGCATCATTCGAAGATATGAGTGAATTTTGTGCTGATAAATGTAATTTTTAATGCTATGCATAACTGAATGGAAAAATTACATAATGGGAAAGATATTTTGTGTTAAATCTAAGGTAAATTTTAAATCACACACAATTTTTGGAGTAAATAGAATGGAAATCCATGGGGCAGCCGTGGCCGAGTGGTTAAGGTTGTTGACTTCAAACCACTTGCCCCTCACTGCTGTGGGTTCGAATCCCGACAAGGACTTTGGATTCTTTCATGTGAGGAAGCTATCCAGCTAGCTGTGGTTCTACTCAGGTGCCCGCTCGTGCCTGAAACAATGCATGGAAAGGGCACCTGAGGTCTTTCTCCACCAGTTAAGCTGGAATGTCACGATTAGAGCTGTCATTGATTCAGTGCAAAGCATATCAACGATATATCGATATCAAGTGACTAAAATCAACGATACACCGATATATCGATAATATCCTATACTCACTTGTCTGTCATTCACTTTCATACCTGTTTCAATGATTTCAGTCAAAAACATGTTCTGTACAGTGTCTTGTCCACTGCATGATTATTCCAGACAATATTTTTTTTGTCACCATTGCTAGGAAATAATTCCTATATATAACAAAAGCATAACATTAGATATAAATAACTGCTTTTGTATATATTTTGGGTGAATTTTATAATTTCTAGACATTTAATTTATTAGTCAAAAGTATCGATTTTCTAAAATGTGTATCGATTATTGATCGGCAAAATAATATCAACGATACATTGATATTGTCGATATCGATGACAGCTCTAGTCACGATATGACCTAAACTGTGTCGATGTGACGTAAACCCCCTCCCCACCCCAAAAAAAAAAAAGAAGAAAAAAAGGATGGAAATCCAGAAAATACAAATTCAGGATTGAATTAATAATTATGAATTATTATAAAATCATGAGTTATAGTTTAAACTTGTTTAATTATGCCCCCATTTTGAAAAAAAGGGGGTATATTGCTTTGCACTTGTCGGTCCGTCGGTCCGTCGGTCCGTCGGTCCGTAGACCAAATGGTTTCCGAGTGATAACTAAAGAACCCTTAGGCCTAGGAACTTCAAACTTGGTATGGTGATTGGTCATGACCAGTAGATGACCCCTATTGATTTTGGGGTCAAGGGGTCAAAGGTCAAGGTCACATTGACCTTGAAAGCAAAAACGGTTTCCGATCAATAACTAAAGAACCTTAAGGCCTAGGAACTTCAAACTTGGTATGGTGATTGGTCATGATCAGTAGATGACCCCTATTGATTTTGGGGTCAAGGGGTCAAAGGTCAAGGTCACATTGACCTTGAAAGCAAAAACGGTTTCCGATCAATAACTAAAGAACCTTAAGGCCTAGGAACTTCAAACTTGGTATGGTGATTGGTCATGACCCAGTAGATGACCCCTATTGATTTTGGAGTCAAGGGTCAAAGGTCAAGGTCACATTGACCTTGAAAGCAAAAACAGTTTCCGATCAATAACTAAGAACCTTAAGGCCTAGGAACTTCAAACTTGGTATGGTGATTAGTCATGACCAGTAGATGACCCCTATTGATTTTGGGTCAAGGGGTCAAAGGTCAAGGTCACATTGACCTTAAAAGCAAAAACGGTTTCCGATCAATAACTAAAGAACCTTAAGGCCTAGGAACTTCAAACTTGGTATGGTGATTGGTCATGATCAGTAGATGACCCCTATTGATTTTGGGGTCAAGGGGTCAAAGGTCAAGGTCACATTGACCTTGTAGGTAAAAACGGTTTCCGATCAATACCTAAAGAACCTTAAGGCTTAGGAACATTAAACTTGGTATGGTGATTGGTCATGATCAGTAGATGACCCGTATGGATTTTGGGGTCAAGGGGTCAAAGGTCAAGGTCACATTGACCTTTTAATTAAAAACGGTTTCTGATCAATAACAAAAGAACCCTTAGGCCTAGGAACTTCAGACTTGGGATGGTGATTGGTTATGACCAATCAGATGACCCCTATTGATTTTGGCGTTAAGGGGTCAAAGGTCAAGGTCACATTGACCTTGTAGGTAAAAACGGTTTCCGATCAATAATGAAAGAACCCTTAGGCCTAGGGACTTCAAACTTGAGATGGTGATTGGTCATGATCAGTAGATGACCCCTATTGATTTTGGGTCTAGGGGTCAAAGGTCAAGGTCACATTGACCTTGTAGGTAAAAATGCTTTCGGATCAATAACTTAAGAACCCTTATGCCTAGGAACTTCAAACTTGGTATGGTGATTGGTCATGACCAGCAGATGACCTATTGATTTTGGGGTCAAGGGGTCAAAGGTCAAGGTCACATGACCTTGTAGGTAAAAACGGTTTCCGATCAATTAACTAAAAAACGCTTAGGCCTAGGAACTTCAAACTTTGTGTGATGATTGTCATGACCAGCAGATGACCCCTATTGAGTTTTAGTGAAGGGGTCAAAGGTCAAGGTCACATTGACCTTTTAAGTAAAAACGGTTTCTGATCAATAACTCAAGAACGCTTAGGCCTAGGAACTTCAAACTTGGTATGCGTTGATTTGTCATGACCAGCAGATTACTCCTATTGATTTTGGGATCAAGGGTCAAAGGTCAAGGTCACAATGACCTTGTAAGTAAAAAACGTTTCTGATCAATAAACTAAAGAACGCTTCGGCCTAGAAACTTCAAACTTGGCATGGTGATTGGTCATGACCAGCAGATGACCCCTATTGATTTTGGGGTCAAAGGTCAAGGTCACATTGACCTTTTAAGTAAAAACGGTTTTGATCAATAACTCAAGAACGCTTAGGCCTAGGAACTTCAAAACTTGGTATGGTGATTTGTCATGACCAGCAGATTACTCTTATTGATTTTGGGATCAAGGGGTCAAAGGTCAAGGTCACAATGACCTTGTAAGTAAAAACGGTTTCTGATCAATAACTAAAGAACGCTTCGGCCTAGAAACTTCAAACTTGGCATGGTGATTGGTCATGACCAGCAGATGACCCCTATTGATTTTGGGGGTCAAAGGTCAAGGTCACATTGACCTTGTATGTTTAAAACGGTTTCCGATCAATAATAAGAGAACCCTTAGGCCTAAGAACTTCAAACTTGCATGGTGATTGGTCATGACCAGCAGATGACCCCTATTGATTTTGGGGTCAAGGGGTCAAAGGTCAAGGTCACATTGACCTTGTAGGTAAAAACGGTTTCTGATCAATTTACTAAAAAACGCCTAGGCCTAGGAACTTCAAACTTTGTATGATGATTGGTCGTGACCAGCAGATGACCCCTATTGAGTTTTGGGTCAAGGGGTCAAAGGTCAAGGTCATGACCAGTAGATACTTTATAACCCTTATTAATTGTTTGATCACTGGGTCAGACGTCGTGCATAATAACCTTATCACATGACTAATTGGCTGCTGATAGGGGGCATACATGTTTTACAAACATATCTTGTTTCTAATAGGGTTGGTAACGAGTAACATGTAAACCGAGTACTTCATTGAACGTCTGAATATCGGTTAACAAAACTGATATTCGATTACTCAGAAAAAATATAAATTTCTAAGTTTTTTGCAATTTAGAAAGATTAGTGCATCCAATTTGTTCAGAAATTTGGAGATAAACATGTATACTCATAAATACCTGTTAAATGCAATCAAAACATTCTTGCACGGTTAACAAAACTGATATTCGATAACTCAGAAAAAATATAAATTTCTAATTTTTTTGCAATTTAGAAAGATTAGTGTATCCAATTAGTTCAGAAATTTGGAGATAAACATGCATATTCATATATACCTGTTAAATGCAATCAAAACATTCTTGCAGAGGTACGAAAATGATATCATAAATCAACAGTTTGACGAGCGCATGGAATTGAACACCTGTGTCTCTTAAGTCATTCGGCCTCTTATTATATTTAATTACCTTACATTGTAAAAAAATTAAAACGTTGTAATATAATAAAAATATAATATGTTAATTTAATTTTAATTAATTTGTTTATTGGTTTTTCAAAGTTACCTCCCTTGCAGTCCTATTTATATTAACCCCTTTCCCCATGGAGGCTTATGCCGCCCCAAATTTTTCGCTTTTTGCCATAGGGACGGCTTTTTCCTTTTCTATGCGTCATGTGTTTTGACGCCATCTATTTGACACCTTTTTTGTTTTACCTAAAAAATGGGGAAAAAAGACCTCGCAAACTTTAATTGCTGACTGCACTGCAAGCATGTATTTAAAACCTAAAATTTAAAACTTGGAAAACAGGACTTTTCACTGAAAATACTTCCCCTTTTTATAAAAATTTACGTTTTTTTTTATCTTTTTATAAAAAATTCTATCGATTTTTATGAAAGCCAAAATTTTTGCAAAAAAGCTTTAAAAAATCTTGACCCCCCTTTTCTGTTTCTATCCTCCTTTTTAAAAATGTCTTTGGTGTCTTGCCAAAAATTTTGCAATTTTTCCTTAATTTCCCTTGCATAAGGTGTACGGCTTATATTTGTTTGAAACGTTAATTGGGTTTTTTTGTATGAGAAAAATTAAAAGGACTATTGTTTTTTTCTATAAAAAATTTAAAAAAAGAAAAAAATCTTTTTTAAAACAAAATACATATCTTTAAACATCTTTCTTTTTGATATATTTTTCAGCCCTGAAACCCAAAAACAATGACATCAAATTAATGGAAATCATTTAAAAAGAAAAAAGGTGCACCCATTTAAACCCCCTGCTAGGGGGTATGGGTTCCTATAAGGGGCATTTTTTAGAAATAAAAAATAATTTTTTAAATTTTTCCATGTTGTTTCATTGCAGGTTTTCATTAAAAAAATTCTTTTGCTGTTTATTACTTCAGTAAAAATCTTTTAAAAAACCCCCCAATGAAAGGGGTCATTTTCGATTTAAACCAGCAATGGATTACTTCTGTTTTTACAAACTTACTGATTTTTGAATTTTGAAAAAACATAAAAATGATTTCTTGAGGATAAACAACATTGCCATGAATTATATTGTTTATATTATTAATATCAATTTGTCAATTAAAAAAATTTATAGTTAATGAACAGCTTTTTAAGGCGTTCTAAATGTAACTAATGACTCAGGATATAATAAAATTATAAAATAATAAATTAATAATAATAAAAATATAAATGAAATTATGTATACCATCGACAAAATTTTATTACTAACAAGATTTTTGGAACATATTAAAATTTAAATCTAATAAAAAATAATAAATAATCTATATAATTTTAATATATAAATTATGTAATTTCTTGGCAAAAGGTGATCAAAAACAATAACCTCTGCAGCGAAAAAAGGGTAAAGAATACTTTGAATTTTTAATAGAAAATGACAGTAGCATGCAGAAGGTGTTAAATTATTGGGTGTTAAACTTTGAAGATCATTGGAAATCGTCCAAGTACTAGATCTGAAAAATTACCGATTACTCAAGTTTTAGTTTTGATATTCATTGCCATCCCTAATTTCTAATATGTTAGCTACCCTGTAGCTCAAGTTTAAAGTAGAAAAATGTTGAAAATAAGTATAGACAGATAAATATTTTGATCCTTTCATCTTTGTCAAGCCATTTTTGTTTTTTTTTGAGCATCTAGTTTTAAAAAAGAAGCATTTGATTAATCCTAAAACAAATTTATTTTTATTAAATTAAACCATTCAAATATTCAAGGTTATATTATGTGCAGTCTGTGATATGTGTGTATATTTTAGATCTCCAATAAAAGTGTTACAAGCAGCTAAAACTGGAGCATCTATACCAGGACTTGGCGGTCAGGAAGGACTTTCACAAGTATTTCAGCATCTGGCACAATCTTTTCTGTCATCAGGTATGTCTAAAATATAAGGTTTTTATTTTCAGTGATTAATCAAAACATACCTTTAGAGCTCACCACTGAGAAATTACATGTTTCTGCTTTATGGCACATGTCTTCGGCACATTTGTCTTGCCAATAATGGTCAAATTATTATATAAATAACACATAGGCTTCATCATCCTAAGGAAAATAATATTAGCCAAGGGTAACAGTATTTTACAAGGGATTTTATTTTTGCTTTTACTCGCAAACCTATGTATTATTTAATTTATAACCTCAAATAAATACTTCATTGTGACCCTGTTTTTATCAGAATTTTACTGTGACAACATTTTTAGTCACACAGTACACTTGAATTAATATAAATATAATATTAATTAATATAATGGGAATAACTCCCATTGCTCTATGAGAAATTGACATTACAAAAGTAGTGAGAGATAATAAAACATACTACACCTGTATGTCATAATTATTATAAAGATCACAGTTAATTGAAAGAACAAGAAAGATAAAATTTACAGTCACGTGAGAAAATTAATATTACCAACACTAACGCCATGTTTCTTTACATTTCATTATAATGATTGTCTTACATATTCATACTTAGATAAATCTAGTGATGATATAAAATATTTATTTACTTATGTAGTTATGTAGTAGTTCTAGAACAAAATATCATTATACAAATTCATACCGTCCTATTATACATATAAACCCGTCAGAAGAGATCTAAGACTATAATTATAATAATGTGTCAGTGTGGCGTTAAACCTATTTAAAAAATGTAGGAAAAAAATAATAAAAAAAATTTATTATTCAGGCCAAGGACAGAGGGGAACCAGTACCATGCTACCAGCAATTAGTGAGTCTGAAGAAGCTTCAGGTGCTGCCATTGCTATGGAAGATGTTACATTGGTTCCCGGTATAACACCCGCACATCTTGTAGAGCTGGTTAGAGGTTGCTGATGAGTCACTAAGTGAGAACTGTTGATGCTGTGTACCAGTTTAATCTCACCGGTAACAATGGCGAGGAACATTTTATTTGGATTTAAAAACATGGTAAGTGCATTGGATTTATATTTTATATTGTTACTTGGAGCATTTACAAAAGTTTTATTGTTAATATTTGAGAGATTCTCTCATTCATGAGTTAATGATTCAAAATATATAACTTTTACACTGAATCACATGTCTGAAGCAAAAAAAAAAAAAGTAAAAAAATCATTGTATTTAATTTGCATATGTGGCTGAAAATCTTAATACATAGCTTAGTGAAACATTGTTTCAGTTATTTTGCTTTTCTTTTGACTCTGCTATCTTAGTTGACATTTATTAATATGCATTAAAATATTTTGAAATGCAAAGAATAACTTCTAGATTATTTGTCAGTTCAGTGATAAGACATGCATATATAATGAATAGTTCTATATTATACTGACAAATGCAACATAAATGAGATATGGATATGTTACTGTAAGGAAACAGTATATTTCCTGGGATTTTCCAGTTACTTTGGGGGGAAAGTCTCGACCTAAATTGGGAA
This sequence comes from Ruditapes philippinarum, assembly GCF_026571515.1. Lineage (NCBI taxonomy): Eukaryota > Metazoa > Mollusca > Bivalvia > Venerida > Veneridae > Ruditapes > Ruditapes philippinarum. The sequence goes on along the minus strand of NW_026866763.1, from coordinate 15,692 downwards.
AAATTTTGCAGCAGTTCGGGAAATTTCAAAAAGTTTTTTTCATGACTTTCGAGTCTTATTTATATGTATGATCAAATCAACTGTAATTTCTTAAAAGAACTAATTAAAAAAACCAGTTCAGTTTTCATCAGAAGTTAAAAACAGGTTGATTTTGTTGGCATCTGTTGGGAATATTTTATGAAATTGTGAGAAAAAACCCCAAATCAGAAGGTTAAACTGGTTGATTTTATTGGCAGCTGTTGGGAATATTTAAAGAAATTGTGACAAAAAAAAACAACAGGTCATTATACCCCCAAAAACGAAGTTTGGGGGGGGGTATATAGGAGTCACCCGGTGGTCGGTCGGTCGGTCGGGCGGTCGGTCCAGACGTCCTTTGCATTTTCCTTGTCCGGAGCATAACTTGAAGACTAATAGTTGGAATTCAATATAACTACATACAATGGTCAAGCTCATTGAGAGGAAGTGCAGTCACAAGAACCATAACTCTATCTTGACTAATTACAGAGTTATTACTCTTTGTTACTTTTCCTTGTCCGGGGCATAACTTGAAAACTACTGGTTGGAATTCAAAACAACTTAATACAATTGTCAAACACAATAAGGGGAAGTGCAGTGCACAAGAATCATAACTCTATCTAAAGTAATTACAGAGTTATTGCCCTTTGTTGCTTTTCCATTGCTTTTTTTTTTTGTCCGGACCATAACTTGAAACTAATAGTTGGAATTCAATATAACTACATACAATGGTCAGCATTGAGAGGAAGTGCAGTGCATAAGAACCATAACTCTATCTTGACTAATTACAGAGTTATTGCCCTTTGTTTCTTTTCCTTGTCGGGGCATAATTTGAACACTACTGGTTGGAATTCAAACACAACTTCATACAATAGTCAACCCAATAAGGGGAAGTGCAGTGCACAAGAACATAGCTCTATCTAAAGTAATTACAGAGTTATTGCCCTTTGTTGCTTTTCATTGCTTTTTTTTTTGTCCGGACCATAACTTGAAGTCTAATAGTTGGAATTCAATATAACTACATACAATGGTCAAGCACTTTGAGCATAAGAACCATAACTCTATCTTGACTAATTACAGAGTTATTGCCCTTTGTTACTTTCCTTGTCCGGGCATAATTTAAAAACTACTGTTGGAATTAAAACAACTTCATACAATTGTCAAACACATAAGGGGAAGTGCAGTGCACAAGAACCATAACTCTATCTAAAGTAATTACAGAGTTATTGCCCTTTGTTGCTTTTCCATTGCTTTTTTTGTCTGGAGCATAACTTGAAGACTTATGGTTGGAATTCAATATAACTTCATACAATGGTCAAGCACATTGAGAGGAAGTGCAGTGCACAAGAACCATAACTCCATCTTGACTAATTACAGAGTTATTGCCCTTTGTTACTTTTCCTTGTCCAGAGCATAACTTGAAAACTACTGTTTGGAATTGAATACAACTTCATACAGTTGTCAAGGGACATTAAAAGGAAGTGCAGTGCACAAGAGCCATAACCTCCATTTTGACAAAATACAGAGTTACTGCCCTTTGATACTTTTCCTTGTCAGGAGCATAACTTAAAACGTACTGGTTGGAATTCAAAACAACTTCATAAAATGGTCAAGCACAATAAGAGGAAGTGCAGTGCACAATAACTATAACTCTATCTTCAGTATTTATAGAGTTATTGCCCTTTGTTCCTTTTCTTTGTCTTTCTGGACTTATTACAGAGTAATTCAATTAAACTTCATCAATGGCCAACCACATTGAATGGAAATGCAACATACAAGAACCACAACTATCTTTAATTGCCCACAACCATAACTCTATACACTGGAGCCGCGATATAGCGCTCATGTTTGGGTCCATGATCTCAAGACAGCGTTGTAACGAGTAACTTTTTATTGCTCATTGTGTAATTAAAGCGAAAATATCGCATTACCCCACCCACCGCCGAAACATATAACGCTTGTTAGTGGAAATGATTGTTTACTTACCTTCCAATGGATATCAGTCCAAGCTTTTTTTTATATATTATTATTAATTATTTTGTAAAGCATTACTGAATATCTTTAATATAAACATGAAATTAACGAAATAAAAATATAAACCACGAATGTACAATTGTTTATAAATTTCCAGTAAAACAGCGGTGTTAACGTGTGTTATGTGTGGTCATGAAAATTGATACCTAGTGGATGGGACTAAATTAATCGTCTTTCCTGCTGTCTCTTGTGAAAAAATCAGTCATCCTTAACAACTTTTTTGCCGATAGATCGAAAGTAATTGCTTTTTAAAATTAATTGTACGCTTGGGTGATTTACTTAACTCTTCGGTGTTTGCATGTTTTAGCTAACAGTGTCATACCTGACTGATCAACAGTTCAAAATGAACAAAAGAGCGGATTAACGCTTACCTGTGTATGACTTCACACCTTCTTATCATGAGTGACGTAATTATGACTGTTTATTGGACTCGACTGACACATTGAACAAGCGTTATAGTGGATAAGGTGCGGTATTGATATACATGAAAAAAAAATTATAATCAGCGAAAAATACATTTTTTTTTTTGGGAGCCAAGGCATATGAGCGTTCTACTGAGATTAGCGCTATACCGAAGAGCGCTATATCGCGGCTCCAGTGTATTTCAATTCTTTTACAAGGTATTCTGTTACTAGTAACATCCTCATTTCAGAAGCAGTCTTGTGGGGGTATTAATCACATTTAGTGATAGTTCTAGATTTTTATTGGGAATGAGCCCTTATTGAGTGAACATACCATGATTTCTTATCATAGACATCTTGTGCTATGTTTCTATTTTTCTCTAAAGACATTAATGTCTCTTTTATCAGGGGTCTCATATTTGTCCTTTGTGATAGAATGAAAATGTCATGATTTCTTATCATAGACTTCTTGTTTCATGTTTCTTTTTTTTTTTCTACAAGACATTAATGTCTCATTTATCTATCATCCTGAAAATATAGGAGCTGGATATGCAGGTGAAGGATCTACACAAAACCCAGATGTCACTCTCGACCTGTCAGTTAGGGACATGCAGAGCATGTTTGCAGACCAGCTTAAACCTTTACAAGCCTACATGAGTGGTAGACTGAAAGTGTCAGGTGACCTGTCAGCAGCCATGAGACTTGAGGAAGTAATGGATAAAGTTGTCAATAATACAGCAAGTAGTTCTGTTGCTGGACATACTGTTGTTAATATTTAGGTTAGATATGTGCAAATTATATGACATTTTAGTTGTTTATTCCGCCGAATGATAGATCATCTTCAAGGTAAAATCTTATTCCTTCTGCTTGTCTTAGCTATAGTTATACAGTAAGTTATTTACATACATGTACATTTTAGGTAAAATATTGGTAACTAAGAAGTATTGGCATATATAATGTAGTGAAAAAACATTTGCATTGGACATTGAATTTTATCATGTGTTGAAACAGTCCAGCAAAGTTATAGAGGGTTAATTGTTTCACCCAAGAATCTAAGTTATCAAATAATAGGACTGTAACTTCATTTTTAGCTCGACTTTTCTATGAAAAGGGGAGCTATCCTACTCGCCCCGGCGTCGGCGTCGGCGTTAGCGTTGGCGTCACACCTTGGTTAAGTTTTTCGTACCACCCCACTTTATTTCAGAAGTATTACAAGTATGGCTTTGAAACTTACCATACTTGTTCACCATCAATAACCTCCATCTACAGACAAGAGTACATAACTCTGTCAAGGTTTTTGACAGAATTATGGCCCTTTTTTGACTTAGAAAGTGTATTGAGCTTGGTTAAGTTTTTTGTACCACCCTCACTTTATTTCAAAACCATTGGAGGTATTGCTTTGAAACTGACCATACTTGTTTACCATCACGACCTTCATCAACAGACAAGAGGACATAACTCTGTCAAGGTTTTTGACAGAATTATGCCCCTTTTTTGACTTAGAAAATACATTGAATATGGGTAAATCACTTATTGCCTTAACCCTTTGAGATATTGCTTTGAAACTTTTAATGCTATTTCACATCATTACCCCCATCTGTACGCAAGAGAAGGTAACTCTGTCAAGGATTTGTTTTAAAAATTAAGGCCTTTTATCGACTTAGAATCTTGGTTAAGTTTTTTGTACCACCTCACTTTATTTCAAAACCATTGGGGTATTGCTTTGAAACTGACCATACTTGTTTACCATCACGACCTTCATCAACAGACAAGAGGACATAACTCTGTCAAGGTTTTTGACAGAATTATGCCCCTTTTTGACTTAGAAAATACATTGAATATGGGTAAAATCCACTTATTGCCTTAACCCTTTGAGATATTGCTTTGAAACTTTTAATGCTATTTCACATCATTACCCCCATCTGTACGCAAGAGAAGGTAACTCTGTCAAGGATTTGTTTTAAAAATTAAGGCCTTTTATCGTCTTAGAATCTTGGTTAAGTTTTTAGTACCAGTCCACTTTTTGACTGAACTGTTTGAGATATTAATTTGAAAGTTGGAATACTTGTTTACAATCATGATTCCCAAACATGTCCAGGAGAAGGTAATTCTGTCAAAGATTTTATTTGAATTATGGCCCTTAACTGTCAATGTTTTGTATTATAGGCAAGCACTAAAAAAGTCGAGCGCGCTGTCTTACGGACAGCTCTTGTTACAATATCTGATTTACTAAACTTTCTTACATATCAAAAATTATTTTAGTTTAAAATTATTTAGCAGGTCAATAATTATTAGTTATTAGCATCAAATGAGCCGCTTCACGACAAAACCAACATAGTGCATTAGCGACCATCCGCACAGTCTGACCAGGATCCATGCTGTTCACTTACAAACCCTATAACAAGTAGAGAAACTGATAGCGAAATGTATAACGTTGGTTTTGTTGTGATGCAGCTCAAATTAAAGTGACTTTATTGCTCATTATTTCAGTGTCAACTTCAGCTGAATTAATTATATATTTCAAAAGATTGACTTTCATAATGGTGATCGACCAATGATTGATAATGAATAATGTTAAGGATAAAATATAAAAACTTTCTTAGTTATAAAAAGACTGCCCCACTCTCTTTAAAAATTGACCTCTACTGATACATTCTGAATGATATTCATAGAAATTTGTGTGGGTCACATGGATTATTGACTTCTTTTGCATACTAAAATATTAAACTGAACTTAACTATGTAAAGTTATTTGGAATTTAACTTGAGCACTTACTATTTACATCTGGATGGGCATAATGTCACTTTAAATTGATTTAGAAGTGTACTGTTGAAAACTTTTGAAAATGCAAGTTTATTGTGTTAATTTATTTGTAGAATTTTTGCAGTGAAGGTTTGACATAAATGTTTTAGTGTTTATAACCTTGTTCTTGAGTTAGAAAAGCAAGTACCTTGTACTGTTTTACAGATTATTGCATATATTTATTACATATATTTCTTGTATTTTGATAATAATATTATGATGAATAATATTTTACTTATTAAGCATTGATTAGAACAAAAACTTTTTAACCAGGTTTTCAATGAAAACTGGTTATTGTAATGCCAAAGACAGCGAGTAGGCAACTGGTCAGGCGTCAACTTTTGGTTTCCGCTCAATAACTTTTGTTATGTGGGTAGCTTATATCAAAATGCAACTTGGGATTGCTACCCAGGTGTCTGTGAACAAGGTCAAGGTCACTTTTGGTTATAAAAAGAAATTCAGTTTTCATGTAATAACTTGAGTTTTCTTTGATCTTTTAACACCAAACTTGCTGTGTGGCAGCTTATGTATCTGGGAGCAAGGTCAATGTCATTTGCTTACAATAGAATTTTCAGCCTCTATTCAATAACTCAAGTACACAAACTTCAGTGCAATTGACTTGAACATATTGATTCCTGGGACATCAAAACTTGGTCGTTGAAAACCTGGTGGTTTCGGCACTATGCGGTGCTCCTTGTTTGAATTATATATTGATCTGTTAAACATGTACCGTGTGAGGTGATATCAGCTTACAATTATCAACTGTATAGAAGAAGGCCAGTTTGCAAGTCCTTGCAGTCAAGATAAGGTCATTTACCTTTGGCTGCTTTGATACAGATTTCTCGTCCTAGATTTCTTATCCTTAAAATACCAGTGGACAGATTCATATTTAATGTAGAGTCTGTCCATTATATAAATTCAAGGGTGAATACATCAAAAGGAAAAAAAATTCCTATGGTTGTCTTTGAGCATTTCAATTACCAGTAAATGTAAAATTTGTTGATAATATTTCCATTGCTGGTTTTAATGCAGTTTGAATTGTTACATAATAATTCTTATATGTTTACACTTGTGAAAGGTTATTCAAAATATCTTAGTGATAAGTTGTTTTACATTTTAGGGGGATTAATATGTTATGAAATCCTTAAACTATTCTGCAAGGATGTCTTGATGTTTTTTCCTGTTTAATATGATAAAGACAATTCTGATGATAACAGAAATTTGGTACCAAAACATATGAGGAATTCATATATATTAATATATAACCAAAGTTTCCTTTTTGAAGACTTGTACCTTTCTCTTCTTTCTTCCTTTTCTCTGTCCTTAGCTTCAGCTGACATTTTGCTTCTCTGTTTTCTCTTTGTTTCACACCAGTACTCTCACATCTTTGAAATCTTTTGCGAGGTGGAAGGTTTCCCAACAGAACTTTTCTCTTTCAGACGTTCTCTGTAAGCTCTCATTCTAATCTTGGCTTTTTCATTATAGCGTTCTAATTTTCCATCTGAAGACTTCCGATACTGTTTACTCTTTAAGGAATCTCATCTTTTGAATTCTGTGTAAAGTGTATCATCTTGTTTGAGCTTTTTTCGGTATTCCATACAATACTCCTTCGCTGTTTTTCCTGTTGTCGTAAACCTGGGTTTTTCGCGGTTCCGCCAAGCTTACAGGGTTCTTTCAAATTATAGTTTTGGGCGTTATGTATATCTGTCAGGAGCCGACACCACTGGCTTGTTGTATGGTTTGCCAGGAACCAAATTTCCTCACAAGTGGTTGCAATTAAGACTACACACACGCACAGTTTTCACTATTTATTATTCAAGTGTAAATATTTATAAGAAGTGTCAATTTCAAATCAGTTCATTGTAAAATATGCCAGCCTTTATAGTTTATATTTAAAATCTGCATACAACTCCACAGTTAAAACTAATACATGGTTGATCCCATACATAAAAGTAAATGTAAAGTCCAATTCCTGTTAAAGCAGTTCCAAAAATGACCAAATTCAGTATAAAGTTCATAATCATCAGCAGTAGAATAAAGATCAACATATTCATTTATTCAAGTTGAAGTTCTATTCATTTATTCAAGTTGAAGCCCCTTTTTATAATGGTCTTGAGAAGAATTGTAACTGGCTAATTTGCACAGGCCAATTAAAATTAGTTTAACATATTAACACATAAAACAGCAAAATTGATTGACTGATAAGCCCTATTAGGAGTTTGCCCTTTTTTAGATTGACAGCTGATTGACACCTAAGGCATTGTTTACATAACAATTAGGCTCCACCCCTTTAATTCTAATCAAATGAATTTAAATAACTTGTATGTCTTTAAACTCAATAAAATAAAATAAAGCATGGAATCATAATCTACATAAAATTCTCTTTCTTATGGTTTAAGTTTCATGATGGAAAAGTAAGTATTAAGTGTTTTAAATTCTAGTCTAAACATTAACCATTGCAGGTTTTATCACATAAAATATGGCTGGTTGTTATAGTAATATTTTAACCAAATACAATAATAATAAAATGCAATATACATACAAAATCATGACTTTTCTTAACATTACTGTAAAAAGAATAAAATATGTATAGATTTATAAGAATGATAACTTATTCTGACATGTAACTATTATTAATCTAGCAGACAACATATGTAGGCATAAAGTATGAATCACAAATGAATATGTACAATGTGGTAATTATACTTAAATGGGTCAGTTGTAATTAACACTTATCAAACAGATAAGACTTTAACACAGTAGCTAAAGACACTGGCTGGACATAGCCCCAGGCATGTGATGTTTCTTTATGATCCTGGTATATTGATACTGTGCATAATTGACACATGACAAGTGGCTTTTATAAAAAACATCAAATAATATCAAAGGTATTTAAAAGTGGTACTACTTTAATTATCCAAAATTGTCACAAGTGTATGAAATAAATGTTGTTGTTGTTGTATAAAAGAAATAATCACTATAAACAAAATTTCACTGATATCAGGTTTACAACAACTGCCCCCTCCTCAGAGGAGAATGCTGAATATTTATGAGGCATTCAATTCCGCCCCGGAATTCAAAAATAAGTGCATATATAATATATGCAGATACTGAATGCAATACTGTAAATATAATATATAAATATATATAAACTTTAGAGAAACAAGATTAAATATATACATATAGTACACACAACTGTATTTACATAATACTATCCTGCACCTTAATCACATAAAATATACTTTTTTGAAACAAAGTGTTGAATATCATTGTTTTCCATAAGAAAATAGATAAATGTTAATAGCAAGAGGGTATTGATATTTTTCCTGTTATATTCTAAATGAATATTTTACATTAATATTTCTATTAATTATTCATAATTCATTATCTCAGTCCAATATTGCAATGCACCCATATTTGACGGAATATGAGATACCAAAAAGTTTCTAGTACATAAACTGTTGGATACCTAGATGAGTCTTTAAGCACCCTTATATGAGCCAGTGAAGCCATAGCTAACATATTTCAATTTATTGAACATAGTTAAAAATGTACAATTTATTGAACACAAATTTAGCACTGTTAACAATACAAAACTTGTTTAATACATGAAAAGATAACAAAAGTTTTCCAGTACATAAACTGTTAAATGCACTACACAAATGAAATCATTTGGTACCCTTACATGAGTTAGTGAAATATGATAAACAAGATCAATAAGGAAAGGCGGCGTTCAATGAACAAGAACCAGCGACAAGGAGCCCAGGCGGACCCCAAACAAAAACAGGACAGGGCAAGACAGAGCACGGACAGGTTAATCACTAAATGATAAATAATTTGCCATGTAGCTGAAAAATATTTCAATCTATTGAACACAGTTAAAAATGTTACATGATACATGAAAAGATAACAAAAGTTCTCCAGTACATAAACTGTTAAATGCACTACACAAATGAAATCATTTGGTACCCTTACATAAGCAAGTTAAGCCATGTAGCTAAAAAAAAGATATAACAATCTATTGAAATATTACATACAAAAGTTGTTTTAATACATGAAAAGATAGCAAAAGTTCTCCAGTACATAAACTGTTAAATGCACTACACAAATGAAATCTTTTGGCACCCTTACATGAGCTTAGTTAAAATGTTTCGATGTAACAAACCAGCTCTGTGAACAATGTAAAAATTTTTTTTAGTAAAATACATTTTGGATGACTTTTTAATTAACAAAAAAGCTAAATATAAAAATAAAACTGAAATTCTAAACTGAGGGTTTCCCAGCTATATTTGAGGGGAAATGTTTCCCATAAATTTTTTGGAAATGTCCCCCTTTTTGGGAAACCCTTTATTATAATTTAGAATTTGACTAGTGCAGTTTACTTCCTATCATTTAATTAAAGGTAGTCAGCGTGCTACTCCTGGTTGATATCCTTGCCATCAGAGCATCTAGTTCCTATTGTTCTCCTCCACGGATACGCATGTAGAATTTGGTTTTCTGGAGAATGTAGATATAATAAGCAACCATAACCTCTTTAAGACATCCCTTTCTGATAGTCAAGGAGGTGAAGAGTGCCCTGTTGCGTCTTCTCTTGGCCATGCTTCTTCTAAATCTGAGCTGCTTGTACTGCTTGGACAAGATACTGTACTGGTCACAAGCTCGTGAGATGGAGTGCCAGATCTCCAGCAGCAAAAACCTCTCATTCAGATTGGAAGGCATAATGTGTCTGTAATTAAAGATGCGCATACATACAAACATATATATATATATCTCCCTTTTTTAGCTCGACTATTCGATAAGAATAAGTAGAGCTATTGTAGTCACCCGAGCGTCGGCGTCTGCGTCTGAGTCGGCGTAACCACTTATGTTAAAGTTTTTGTAATAGTTCAAATATTTTCAAAGTCCATTGACATATGGCTTTGAAACTTTGCACACTTGTTCACCATCATGACCCCAACCTGTAGACAGGTAGAGGTAACTCTATCAAGCATTTTGACAGAATTATGCCCCCTTTTCGACTTAGAATTTACGTTTAAGTTTTTGTAATAGTTCAAATATTTTCAAAGGTCATTGACATATGGCTTTGAAACTTTGCACACTTGTTCACCATCATGACCCCAACCTGTAGACAGGAGGAGGTAACTCTATCAAGCATTTTGACAGAATTATGCCCCCTTTTCGACTTAGAATTTACGTTAAAGTTTTTGTAATAGTTCAAATATTTTCAAAGTCCATTGACATATGGCTTTCAAACTTTGCACACTTGTTCACCATCATAACCCCAACATGTAGACAGGAGGAGGTAACTCTATCAAGCATTTTGACAGAATTATGCCCCTTTTTTGACTTAGAATTTATGTTAAAGTTTTTGTAATAGTTCAAATATTTTCAAAGTCCATTGACATATGGCTTTGAAACTTTGCACACTTGTTCACCATCATGACCCCAACATGTAGACAGGATGAGGTAACTCTATCAAGCATTTTGACAGAATTATGCCCCTTTTTCGACTTAGAATTTATGTTAAAGTTTTTGTAATAGTTCAAATATTTTCAAAGTCCATTGACATATGGCTTTCAAACTTTGCACACTTGTTCACCATCATGACCCCAACCTGTAAACAGGAGGAGGTAACTGTATCAAGCATTTTTTTTACTATCAAGCACTAAGAATAGTCCAGCGTTGCTGTCCTACCGACAGCTCTTGTTTAAATTTTTATTTTTATTTCATTTACTGTATAAGTACTTATTTCTGTGGGCTGAAAAATCTGCGATTTTGGTTAAAATAAGGGGTTTTAAATTTCTGCGTATCATATTTCTGCGGTGTCATCATTCTCGCATTGATGTTTTTTATTTCTGCGTTTTAATTTAGATATTTTTACAAAATTAACCGATACAAACAGACAACATTTCAAGATATGTTGATGTTACATGTACATTACTTCCGGTAAACATGCAGACGACTTATAATGTGTGTTCATCGTGATCACCATGTATCGGTATATAAAATATGACAAACAAGATCAACAAGGAAAGTCGGCATTCAATGAACGCAATAAACAAAACGTAAATAAACAAAAATCAACAACGTGCAATGACAACAATTAATTGTAATACTGCATGTGTATAAATATGTCAAAAGTGTGAAAAATAAGCAATGGTAGTATCGCATGTAGACACAATATATTGTTCAAATACAAAAGGGTATGTTTATTGCAACCGTCAAACTATAATAGTTTTATTTTTAAAATAAATCAAGCTTAGGGTGAGCGAAAATCATACAAACATGATATTTTTTTTAAACAAAAAGAACAAGTAAAGTAACTTTTTGTTCTAATATTTCATTCAAGACGGGTACATAAAGAAAAATTATTCCCATCTACAAAAGCTGATAACGGTACATGGTAATGTAATTATACAATACAGGTAGTTGACATATTCCGACATACATGTAGACATAGCAAAAGGCTTAATTTTCTGCGGTTTTTAAATCTGCGGTGTCGTTATAAACCGCAGAAATAGCAGAAATAAAGTTCCCGCAGAAAAAAAGTACTTATACGGTATTCTAGATTTAGCTATTACTTTATTTCTTCTGTCTTATTATTTTATTACCATAATTAATAGTTTATATATTGTATATAGATATAGAGATGAATACAAATGTTTTTGTTTTTTCTTTGTTTTATTTCTCTTTTTCTTAATGTTTGTTTTAATATTAATTTTATTTTCCTGTTTGGAACTGCTCTTTTTTCTTCTTTTCATTACACCCCCTTTTGCTTTAATTTAACAAAAACTTGTTTTGTACATTTTGGAATCTGGCTGTTATCAAGCTGGCATATTTTAAGTCTATCATGATGTACTGCAACTGTTTTTGATTTGTTTTGAATAAGATAAACACAATTTGATGACTAAAAATGGTCCATCCCAAGGCATTTGTAGTTTTTTTTTCAATTTTGCCTGTCTTTTGTATACAAGGTCTCCTACTTTAAACTTTTTTTCTGGGTGATGCGGCTATCGTAATCACGCTTTTGCCTTAATGAAGTGGTTTGGAGATGATTTCTTGTGATTTGGAAACATTCCTCTATTTTGGTCCTTAGTTCACTGACATATTGTTGTGTATCTTGAGGAGACACTCTGTAATATAGGCCCACATTTGCCAGAAATTCCCTAGTAGAAGGTAACTGTTTATCTAAATTACTGCTCTGCAGGATATCTTATTATAACCCTGGCGTGAACTATAAACTGTCCATGGTGCATTATCGATACAACTCTTATCAGAAACAATATGGCCATTTACCAGTGGTCAGTGTGGATTGATTTCACCTCAACATTAGATAAGGTCTTAGTAATGAAAATAATGTTGATTCTGTGAAATATGTTTTATATAGATTAAACAACTGATTACAAATATAATAACAAAGCCATTAACTGTCATAGTGTAACATTAAGTTTTACAGTTTTAAAATACATGCATGATTTAATACAGAAAGTTGTAGGTATTTTACAGTTTAGAATATTAAGTAAACAAAGATGCAGTTAAGGAAACTGATATAACAAATAAATAAATCAGTAGTACTGCATGCCGCATTCCAAACAAATGTAGTAAAACAAATATTACTGTCTATGTCTGAAGAGTTTGCAAGTACCTGATTGATTCTTCTTTGAAAAAATAAAACTATTTTCGCAACCTGTGTGAAAATCATGAATTTATAATAAATACATGTACATCATCAATAAATATTAAGCTTGTTATTAATAGCAGCTTAAACCACCACACAAATAACCTAGCAAGATAATTCAAAGAACTGAAAGTATGCTATATTAAATAGCATTTTTGTAAAACCGAGATTATTTTCCGTGACTCACATTCTTACATTTTTAACCTTTTTGAAGAATTTAATTTGTCATGAAAAAATGAATCCCAAAACCAGGAAACAAAAATAACTGCATTTGAGTAAAGCATACAGAGAAATTAAAAAAAATCAATTTGTTTTATAGATGTTTTTATTTTGACCTTGGGGTTGATGTAAGTGGTCTCTTTCTACGTTCACCGTGTTGTGGTGTGTCATCAAGCTGACGTTTTGATTTCTTCTGTTTAATATTTGGGAGGTCACAGAGAGACACAAAGTGTGCTTCAGGCCCAAAGTCATACTCAACTTCACCACATGAGTTCCTTTTCAAAACTCCACTTTCAACAAAGTTGGGTAGCACACTGCTATGACTTCCAACTGTTTCCATATACGAAATTTGTAACTGCATAAGTTCAGCGAGTCTTTCAATTGATGACTGTGGTGGGAGCCATTTCTTTGGATTAGCCGTTTTAAAACCTGCCTTTTGACTGGCGTCTTCCTTTTTACCAATGGTGATAGCTCGAATATCATCGAAGGAAACATTTGAATTTTGAAGTCGTTTTGGAGTGTAGAGGTTTTTTAACAACTCGATGAACAGTTCTTTATTAAGGACACATTTCCCTTCAACCGCTTTGTACAAATTATTTCTTAAATTGGCGTTGTCAATCATATTTCAATACAGTTTCATGGGATATGGCATGGAACTTTGGTATGAAGTCATTTCCACCTAGGCATAAAGTAAATGCTATTTTCATACCAATGTATTGATCATTGTACCTGTGCTCAAACAGTGACAACATTCCTGTTATGTTGTATGTGTCAACCTTACCCCAGTCTTCTGTAAGACAGCAAACATGTCGTTTTTGTATGTGCCATCGTCATGTCTTGGCCAAAATTTGCTGACACCATATAAGACACCATATAAATGTATATACACAGCGTCAATGTCAGCAGACGTAACATAACACACGGCAGTATCTCCTGTGTTCATCTCACTTTGAGAATGAATAAGCCAATCTGCAACAGACATCTCGGCTTCACCCTTTCTTTGTTTAATGTTTCTCATTTCAGAAACGCAGCGGTCCTCATTGTCAGCACTAAATTTACAAATGATTGGTACACTGTAATCCCCTGGACACTCACAACTTTGACTGCATATACAGGTTTTATTGACAATTAATTCACTGTCCACTATTATTCCGACATCTTTGTTCATTCTCAAGTTTCCTATATTTCTAGCAAGGTATGTACTAACCAGTCTTTTGCCTGTTTCAGTTTTGGTAATTACATCCTTGTCATACACAACATCACTGAGAATATGTTCACTAGTTTTCAAATGTCTTACATCTTTTTCTGACTTGCTCCTCCGTTGCTCACGGGTGTTTGCTTTGAAATCGTCCGGTGTGAAGCTGTATTTTTCCTCACACACAACAATCGTTGAAACAATTGACTGTTTAGATAATCCAGTCAACATTTTCTCAACAATTACCAAATATTCTTGACCTGATTTGATGTTACCAACTTTGAATTTCATACCTGCAAATTCTATAGTGCATATTTTCATTGCATTTGTGATTGACTTCGGTATATACGGTAAGTTCAGTGCTATATACTGATCCAGTTGGACTGTTGTAGAACATGACGTAATTAAACTTTTCAGTGCTCTTTGAATGCTGAGAGACTTTGACACCTTCGGTTTTGAACTGTCCGGTTTCAGCAGAGCCTGGCAGGCGTTGTTTTCCGAGGAGAAGGCATCTATTAATTTTGTCTTTTTCTCTACTTCCTTTTGTCTTCTTTCTTCTTTTGCTTGCCTTTCTGATTTGGCTGTAACAACTTTTGACTTTTGTGTACGTTTGATTGTAACACCTTTGCTTCTCTTGGCTCGATTCACAAGGTCTTTAGGACCTTGTATATCATATGTTTCACTACTTGAAACATCCAATTTTATAAGTTTCTAATTTCGTAAATACCTTTCCAAAAGATATCTGCCGACATCATTGCTTGCCGAATCAAGTATTGTTGGTGGTAGTAACAGTGGAACCTTGGTGTAGATATTACATGGTGTTGGTGATTCTTCAAGAGACAAAGCGCTTCTTCTCAGTATCAAGGAAGTTACAGGATATATGTGGTTTAGGTCAACTTCTGACACATCCATGCCGAGTTTGTCGTTATCCTGACTCTGCTGTAGTTTTGAATCAGTGTTTTGTCTTGTTTCGTTGAGGGAATCTATCAAAGACATTCTACACGTCACAGAATCAACATTTGAACCAGACCTAAATCCTTTCAAAACATCAATATGGTCCATTTCTCGTTTTGTGTCACTTGAAAAATTTCTATTGCTGTTTTTTAAAGGTGTGCTGTACAGTGTCTGTTTCATACACTGGTGAAAATGGCCAGCTGTGTAATGACTATGTAAAAGCAGAACACAATATGGTGCATAGGATGTTGCTCCATTTACAAATGTAAAGAGAAGTGAGCTCTTAACAGCAGCTAGTAGCAGATTATATCCAGGCTTTCCTCCGAGTCGTTCAGCAAAGGCTATCGAGACAATGTCATCACAGTGTCGCATCATGTCAACATGGAGGGGAAAA
>NW_026866762.1:0-36425 GCF_026571515.1 Ruditapes philippinarum | reverse complement strand
AAAATAATGCAATACACTTGGGATAATTGTAGGATAGATCCTGGTGAAATCAAAAGAAGTAAAACCACACTTTCTTTTGGAAGGTTAAGTAAATTAAGCATATTTACCCTTATAGACAGACAGTCATATTTGCTTTTCATGATAATTGACGCGCCTTTCTATGTTTATACTATAGTAAATACTTTAATTTCTGACATAAAATGTCAATATGTCTTTTATTGCTCCGCGCCCACAGGCGCGGAGCTATTTGTGTTTACTATATTTTTTGTCCATGGACCCGGATTTGAGCAATAAATCCTTTCGATTAACAGCTAAAAGTAAATCCGCGTTCAAGAACACCTTTCGATTTCTATATTGGTTTCCCCGTCGGTGATTCGCAGCATGTCATATTAATCAATGACAACCGGAAAGCAGTTCTGCTGTTACATAAATTCGAAAGCTATAAATAGCTATAAATGTTTTGAGGTTATAAATTTGTTATTTCCCTTTTAAGTAGTACATGAAATTATAATTTGTTACATGTTGAAATACATTTACACACAGCATATCAAGTATACTATTAGTGATTGAATTTGTCAATATAAAGCAGATTTCAGGCAAAAGATTTTAACAATTTTGCTTTCGATTATTATTTTTAATTTATATTTATGAAATTAAATGCTTAATAATAACATGTTGATATATTGGTTGTTTTGAAATAATTAAACTTTCATTTTCGTCATTGGTACAGCATACCACTTTGTGAAAAAGAAAAAAGTTAATGGTATGACTGGTGACATGTTCGGGGGTCCGTGCTTGACAGCGAAAGCTGCATATTGTATTACGAGCGGAGGGACCCTCATTAATGTGATTCCGCTTTGTTAGCAATATTTGTTTACACAAAGTTTGTGCTAAGTGAAAGTAGGCCAAAATTCATATAACGACAAAGCTAACATTGTTATATGATAAGCCATTTGCGAGAGTACACTGCAAATTCTATGTTATAAAGACTATTTTAAACAAAATTAAAATGATAACAATAAGAAAATTACCTTGAATGGGCTACATTTTTGAAGAGTGTTGTGAATCATGTGTAAACTGTAAAGTTTATGGATTTATCAAGAGTTGCGCATCAGAAAATATGATTCATAGCATTGAAATTGAAATTTATTAACATTAAATGCCTAATACCTTCCTTTTTTGCTACTGTCACAAGTTAGAAAAGAAAGGTGCTGCCTCACCAGGACTTTAACCCGGGACCCTCGGAATACCATTCTGCCACTCAATTGACTGAACTATATTGTATTAGGCTGCTTACGCATCATCTCCCTATATAGTGAACAGTTTGGAACCATTACATATTCCCCTGCTTTATTGAAATTCATCCTTGAATGTGTACAGTGAACAATGTGAAATAGGAGTTTTATACCGTCCATCACAGTCCCCTTTGGAATAAGTGATGGTATGAAACTTCAAGGCCAATTTCACATTGTTTTAATTTTATTACTAACTGTTGGGAGTCAAATGTCAAAGGGTGAGAAAAATATGCAGCCTGACTGGGACTTGAGCCAGGGACCCCTTGAATACGGTGTCGAAGCTGACTACCGACTAAGCTATCAGTCCGCTTGCACATCTCCTCCCCAAAATAGTGAACTGTTTTGAGCTGTGACTTTACTATAAAGAAATGAAAAAATCAGTTTTATTATTTTATTTATCAGTATCTTTTTTGTGATTCCATATACCATGTCAGTAATGGTCCCCTGAAAGGGAAGGGAACACTTCCTTACTGATAGTGGATCTGAACACCTCTGTCTGCATTATAGGACATTTGCCATACCTTTTTTAATTTTTCAATGAAATTTGGTGATTTTTTTTCCATATTAATCAAACAGATGTAATTGTTACTCAATATTATAGTAATATGTTTCCTTACTGACTTGGTTTCATTTCCTAGGAGGTTATAATAAGGTAAAATTACCCCCATTTTTAAAGATTTAATGTATTTGCTTGAACAGTTAGGCATCATAGAAAATTTACCTTATCTTTCTTCATTGTCAATATAATTCAATGGGGTTTTCTTATTTTATTCAATTAGATGTAGTAGTTACTTGATAGTATAACATTATCTGGCTTTACTTGCCCAGAAGGTTATAACTAGGTAAACTTACCAAAATTTTCAATGATATAGTGTGGTAAAGTTATTAATAAGGCATTATAGAAAATTATCCATTATTTCTTAATTTTCATTGAAATTTGTTGGGATTTTCTTATATAAGTCAATTTGATGTAGGTTTTACTAATTATTATAATACTATGTTGCTTAAATAACTTTGATTCATTTACCATGAGGTGATAATCAGGTAATATTACTCCCATATTTAATGAATTAGTGTGTAAGCTTGGATAGTTATACATCATAGGAAATTAGCCATAATTTTTTGAATATTCAATGTAATTTATTGAGATATTCTTATTTTAATCAATTAGATATGCTTGTTAATTAATATAATAGATTTTTGTTGCACTTATAACTCTGTTTCATTTCCTAGGCTGTTATAATAAGGTAAAATTCCCCATTTTGTAGTGAATTAGTGTACTACTATATTAAGACAGTAAGGCATCTTAGGAAATTTGCAATAATTCTTATATTTTGTAATGAAATTTGATGGGACTTCCTTAGTTTAGTCAATTAGATATGTTTGTTAATTAATATGATAGATTAATGTTCCACTTATAGCTTAGTTTAATTTCCAAGGCTATTATAATTAGGTAAAATTTTCATATTTTGTAGTGATTTAGTGCATTATCTTGGACATTTAGGCATCTTAGGGGATTTGCCATAATTCTCATATTTTGTAATGAAATTTGTTAGGACTACCTTATTTTAGTCAATTAAATATGTTTGTTAATTAATATAATAGATTTATGTTATATAAAAAAGCTCTGTGTCATTTCCTAAGAGGTTAAGTTTAAGGTAAAATTACCCGGTGTATCAACATTTTATGTGGCACTGCTTTCTTGGCGACGCCGGTGAGCGGCGTCGTCTCTTATGGAATGCTTTTTATTTTGGCCTATGGAAGGAGCTGTTATTATTAGCAGTTAATGTCATGTTGTGTTAATTAGTTTTATTTTGATTCGTAAAAATCAAGTAAACAAATATGTTGTTATATTTGTATTTAATAACTTTATGTAAAAAGCATGTGCATTGTGATATTATTTTCACGAAATTGCAGGCTCAGTTTAACAGCTTGTCCCTTAGTTACTAAAACCCGGATTTCGAATATCGTTGTGGTCTACATTGATGCCGTATCCATTCATTCATTCATTTATATATTTTCAAAATTTTTCTACAAGAAGAAAGTGCACCTGCAAATGAGTATTAGGATAGGTAATGAACTGTTGTAAACGAATATCCTATTGATTTTATCCATATTACGTTTATCTGTTGCACAGAATGATTGTTTTTACAAAGTGTACCAGTATCCGGATGTTGAAAGCTATCCGATTTTCTGCAATTACTGCTGTCACATGGCCATCTATTTTTTATGAATACTTTACCATTAATTTGCATGGCTTAATAAAACTGAGCCTGCAACATTTCATAATTTTGCTGTTTAGGGTGTTCTTTTGGGTTTCAGGTTTTCTATATTTTAAGGGGAAGTAACTCATGTTTACTAAATTATTTGTTCTTTTCTGTCTATCTTAGGTATTACTTACTATTTTTGTTGTATAAAATTTACCAGTTGTAAGGTTATAAAAAGCATGTTAATGTTAGGATTTCATATTTATTTAATTATTAATGTTATGTGCATACATGTATATCTTAGTATATTGATATGATATGAGACTTATAATATTTCTGAATTTAAAGAGTTACAGTTATGCCATTATTATTAAAGGGATGAGACTTTCATTTAAAGTTATAAATGATAATACATGTATTGATTGAAAATGTCCTTAAACTTGGATCAAGCAATATAATTAATAAAGTCTCAAAAATCATATTCTGAATAGTTATTCTAATTTTTTTCTAACATGTGCATAGTTTGAAAAGGACAGCTTCTGTCTTATCTATTTGTTATGGAGGGACACCAGTCTCAACCTCCAGGTCTCCTGGGTCAACCCGACAACAGACTTTTCATAGAGTAGATTGTTACTTGCCCTTGAATAAATTTGTGCACTAAATTTTATAGTGGATGATTTGTGCCATATGAAAACCGACAAAGTACAAAAAGTAAGCGGGCACCAGATGAAAACATGAAAATACAATCTACCACAAAGTGGCTCGTTTGTTGCATTTTCATGTTTTCGACCGGTGCCCTTGATGCAAAATACAAATCAGGCTTCATAAAATTTCTTATCATAGAAAAAAGGTTAGTTTTTTATCTGTACAAAAAATAGATATTGTACATGTATTAGCACAGTTATGTTCACTTTCAAATTGACCTGTTATAATAATGGCACAACCAATAACTGTCCAAGCCCTTTTTAGTAAAAATGATTATACAATAATATATAAATTGTTATTTTAATTAAGACTATGAGTATGCAAGTTTTTTTTTCTTATTTATAAATTAAGAATTAATTATCTGTTAATTTAACAAATCTAAAAGTATCTGTCATGGTTTAGAACTGTTCACTATTTAGAGGAGAAAATATGTAAGCGGCCAGATAGCTTAATCGCTACAGCTGCGGTACATTATTCTGTGGGTCACAGGTTCGAGTTCTGGTCAAGCTGAACGTTTTACCCATCCTGTGACTGCATATAAGCATGGGTTCAATTCACTATGCTCTGTAAACATAAGAAATTCAAGGACACAAATCAATATAGTGGGAAATATGTTGTGGTTTAGAACTGTTTCATTATTAAAGAGAAAATGTGTAGCCTGTCGGATAGCTCAGTTGGTCTTCTAAAAGTCATGGGTTCGAGTCATGGTCAGGCAGTTTCAGTCAAGGTTTAGAAGTGTTTTTTCAACTGACACATGTTTGATTCATTTAACAGTTTGCATTAAATTTGAAATGGACAAAGGCAGTATTGCATGATACTTTGAGATCTACAAAGGGCATTTGATACAGTTGATCACACTATACTGCACATGAAGAAGTTCTTTTTCTTCTTCTTCATGAAACTTCAAGCATCTGCCATATGTAATGACATTCTTACATGGTTTAAGTCTTATCTCTGATAGACAGCAGCTGGTGGATGTGGCTGGTACTCATTCTTGCTCTGAGTACCTATGGTGTCCCCCTGATGTTCATTTTAGGTCCTCTTTTATGTCTTATATATGTCAATGACATGTCTGCAACCCTAAGCAATAAGCTTTTATTATATGCACAGGCACGAGTATCAGACCTGGGAAGAAAAAAACAAAAACAAAAAAATGTAAATAATGACCCCCTTTAAAAATATACTATTAACTTAAAGTATATTTTTAAAGGGGGTCATTATTTACATTTTTTTTGTTGACACTTTTAAGATGAACACAGGTTTTTTATCAATCTGGTCATATTTTTTCTTCCCAGGTCCGATACTCGTAGCTGTGATTATATGCTGATGACTCAGGTAACCTTGTATCTTGTAAAATAAATCTAAGGAAATTCTTTCTTATAGCACGAGTCTTATAAGATTGGTTAATTGACTATAAATTGTCTTTGCATCTTGGCAAGACAGAGTCTATTCTTTTTGGTTTAAGTTTCAACTTAAACTGGGCCTAGCCTCCAGGTAACATGTTATGGTACTGCTATAAAGTACACATCTTTTGTTAGCAAACCTGGATCAAATTCTTTTGGCGTCGCCCTTTGATGCTTTGCATCAAAGCTTTTCTTGTTTAATAGTTGGGGTCCACATGGAATTTACTATAACATTTATATTTTTCATGGAAAATTATTGAAATCTTCTTTTTTAAGTCATCTAATTAAAACTGCTAATTAATAAAGTTTATTTGGATTGAGTTATCAATTACATTACTTTCATAGGGATCTTGTATTAAGCTCTTTTTTATGAATTGACCTACCTATGAAGCATAAAATTGATATTGTAGGAAAATTAAAATTACAATCAATTGAAATTGTACAGGTCGCAAGAGATATAATGGGTACCAATTAACCTGTTTTTATAAATTTATATAAATACATAGGTGATATTTAAGTAAGTGATATTATAGTTAGAATTTTATCAGTTATGAGGTTTATAACTTACTTGAGGGAAGTTAAACAAGTGACTTGGGACTACAGCATACCTAGCTTCCTAAGCTGAGAAAAATCTCCAAAGAATTATATGGTTATATATGGACAGGTTATATACTTTTAAGTTAGCAAAGGGCGACACGGGCTCATCTCGGGTATCTCAAAGGGGTATTATGTTAAGTAATGATTACGGATCGATAAACCTTAAAAGTGATTTTAGATAATATACAGAATAAAAATCAAGAGAGCTATATATGTATATCAAAGTGGGTTATATTATGGACCTCATATAAGATTAAGATATATTTGAGCCATGTCACGACAAAACCAACATAATGGGTTTGCGACCAGCATGGATCCAGACCAGCCTGCGCATCCGCGCAGTCTGATCAGGATCCATGCTGTTCGCTATCAGTTTCTCTACTTGTTATACAGTTTGTAAGCGAACAGCATGGATCCTGATCAGACTGCGTGGATGGGCAGGCTGGTCTGGTCCGCGCAGTCTGATCAGGATCCATTCTGGTCGCCAACCCACTATGTTGGTTTTGTCGTGACGCGGCTCATTTAACTTTTAACATGTAAACACCAAACTGGATGGGGAAAGAAGGATTGACAATTTTAAGAGTGCTAAAATAATAATTGTAACTGTTTTTTTATTGTACATAATAGGAATATTGCTATATCATTGTATTCTTTTTGTTTGATTGGACTGGTTGAAATTCATAGAAAGAATGTGTGCATGTATATTGGTTTTTTTTCAATGCGTGTTAATTGAGAATTAATTTACCTGTTTTTAAAGCTATCTTACCGTATCTGTCATGGGTAAGAGGTGTTCACTTTTAAGCACATAAAAGGTGTAAGCGGCCGGACAGCTCAGTCGGTAGAGACGCGGTACGGTAATATGAGGGTCACGAGTTCGGGTGCCTTTGACTGCCATATGGCCCAGAGTTTAATTCCCATTGCTCTGTAACCCTGGGAAATTCAAGAAAATATTTGCATATATAGCAGGGGAGTATTTTACGGTTTAGAACTGTTCAGTGTTTAGGGGAATGAAGTGTAAGCGGCCGAATACCTCAGCGGGAAGAGCCGCGGAATGGCAAATGTACATGTATTCCGAGTTTTAGGGCTTCGAGTCCCTGCCAGGCTGTTACATATAAATAAAAATCTGTTAATAAGAAAAAGAAATATGAAAAATGGTAAGGAATTGTCTACATTTAATATCACGCTAAATAGGATTTGGACAGTCTGTGTAAAATGTCAGAAGATGAACTGGTAAAGGGGGATGGGGCGGACTAGTCTGATTACCATCATATAATATCTGATGAACCTGCATGATATCGGATATATTGTTACGCATATAGAGACATGTTTGCTGAATTGAATATCAAACAAGTTGCAATTAAATAGTGGTTAAATCCTAAGCGTATGTAAAAAAGGATTTAAACTAAACTTCGTCGTAAAGCACGTCGAAATCCGGTATTCACCATGATGTCACAAACTTTTAAAAATGAAAATATCACGATTGATAATATTTCTCTATATAATATTTTTATTCTTCGAAAGAGACACTGAACATCTTTAAAAAAAAACGAAATTTACAAAACAGACCTGTTTAAGATATTTTTTAAGTTCTGAATAGTAACAGACACAAAACACGGTACTTAAACGTTTAGACGAACGCAGACGCACGCTAAACGTTTCTGGGGATATCAAACGCACGCTTTCAAACGCACGATAAACGAAAAACGATACACGGAAAACGATAAACGTTAAACGCTTGTAAACGATGCACGCTTGAGAAAGCGTTTCATCAAACGCACGTTGCACGATATACGCACGCACGTTACGCGAAAAACGGACGCACGAAAAACGCTATTTTTGACAACCGAAACGTTCACCCTACTGTACCTAAAATTCAGGTAACAGTCTTCTATTATATTCATAAATACTGTATCACCATGTAACGCGTGTATAACAAACAAAAAAAATCCTGAATTTGGTCTTTTGAAAATTCATTCCATTTTTTCATTCCAGAGTGTGTTCTACTTTCAGTATTGAAAAGAACCATTTTTTTTTTAATTTGACATGAAAAATATGCATGTAATATTACTATATTATAATATTAGTCCCTTTTGTTACTATTTGTATATTTGTTACAATTATAACAGACTTTGGTATTTCTATCATCTATCTTCTATTACTGAAACAGAACACAGTACAGTTATGTCACATAACATTTACAAGTCTTGTAAGTCTTGTTTGTATTCAATGGAATTACTTTCCTTACCAGGTAGGCATCAGTAAATATTTTCCCCCTTTTAAATTATGGACAGTGCATAAGATAAGTATAATTATGCAAAAAATGGTTTACAAAACATTCGGAAAAAATCTACAATATATAGTACTTAATCTGAATATAACATGACCTGTGCGTAGAAATAATCAAACTCCTCGCAGCGGTTACTTCCCCTGATCTGTACAGTAACCACTGCCACCACAAGTAAATTCGGTCGAATATAGCCGGATATATTTTTTTCACTTTAATTTTAAAATAGAATATTTTAAATCATTTTAGTTTTCTTTCGTTAAATAGTTATGCTTAATGTACAAGAAAGTTAAAAAATATACGTATAAAAATTATTTTGTAAACATAACGAAAGATATTTTCACTGTGACACCGTATGCATAGTAAACAATGGCAGAATATAAACAGTTATTGAACGATTGCACAAAAAGATTTGATCCGGCACTTGTTTTAAAGTGATAACAAATTGTGTGTCTTGAACTTATTTTGTCTGGTAAGGATGTAATTATAAATTTGCCAGTTTGATATGGGATCCCTCGCGTTCTGAAACTGGCCGCCATGTTTTTGTCACATGATACAACTATCATCACGTGATTTCAGTGGTGGCAGTGGTTAAAGTAGCAAAGCGTGACGTAACCGCTGTGAGGAGTTTGAGAAATAATTTGGTAAGGTATTGATTGATTTATTTATTTATTTGTGTATATATGTATGTCATATTACAAAACAAATTAAGACAATTTATCACAGATATATCTATCACATTGTTTTTAATACAGTAATTAATTGAAAAATAATAACTTTACATTCATAATTAAATCAAAGATCTTGTTGACTTCAAGACAATATATACAACACAGGATAACCCATGAAAGTTCAATATAAAATAGAGAACTTATTTCCAGTGGGGTCCTTTGATGGTAAAGAAAATATTTTCTTGAGAACTGGCATTCAGGTCCATACTTAGAGATGATATACTGGACTGATGTTAAATTTCTAAGATCAAATAATATTAATTTCTATTGCACATTATGTTAATTACATATATCACATATTTGCAGGAATAATACTATGAATATGACTAGTTATCACACCAATGAAAGATATCTATTTATATATATCACAAAACCAATCACAAGATACATTTATATAAAACATACTATATTGATTAAAACAATTATCTCTAAAACTAATAAAAAATAAAATCAGAAAATAAAATCAGCTTGTTCAATTGTTTCATATTTTTGCTTAGTTCAGCTTTTACTTTCTTATCTGTAATGGGCACATTTTTTTTGCGCGGAGCTTCTCAATTGCTGCATTGCAGCAACATTTGTACTTGTATCAAAAGATGTTACTTTAGAGAAATAACAAGAAGGAAGCATGATGCAATTTCCGTTCTATTGTATCTTGTCTGCAAATAAGACCTTTGTGCATATTTTTACTGTTATGTGTGTCAAGAGACTGCTAACTACTGATTACATTCAACCTCACAGCAAACTTATCTGATGTAATTATTTTATTTCTAAGTTTTGAGTAAACTTTATAAAAGAAAAGGATGAGTACAATTTCCGAAGAATCTCTATCGTTTTAATGTTACTTCTATATAATTCCATATTTAACTCGAAAAGACAAAAACATAGTTATTTATTATTTCATTGAATCAAAGATCACGAATAACAAATTACCTGAACGAAATGAATTTAATTAATAAGTTGTATATTTGTAAAACTGAATATTTAATGCAGTTGTATAAAACATGTGGGTTTTAATGATTTCTCGTTTAGTTTAATTTTAATTTTTGGGAACTAGATTGCACGATCAATTGCTAGTGCTCAAAATGTTGGACCAAATAAATGAATAATATGCTGAAGTGATTTTCAGTTTTGAAAAGAAATATCAATGATTTGTCGGCTATGTGACACGCATTCACGCTTTTTTAAAATAATGTTTACAAATGCCTAAATGACATATTTATCGTTCGTTTAATTAAGGTCGCGCGGAAGACAAATAAATCTTCACGGACTCATGTATTCTTAATTCATCTCCCCCGCCGTAAGGCACAAACTACTTTACTGAAGCTTCACTGAAGCTTTCAAGTGACACAGGAAGATGCATACTCGTATTATTTCAAAAATAAACTAAAATGGTAAGACCCCATTATATTGAAAAGTGTCAAGAAAAATACCTCTTACTTTAAATGATATATTTCCGAGATAATTATAATAAATTAATTACATTAAAATATTACTAATGAAATTGTGCAATGTTATTTATCTAATGTGCGTCACTAAGCATTACAATTAAAGTGATGTAGCGAAACATGCACATTTTTACTCAAATTCATTGGATCCAAATAGACCAAACATTAAAATAAATTTAACTCATTTGGCTACAATGTACATGTATCTGACAAGAACAAGATACTAATAATCTAAAACAGTTGCATAGAAGAAATAAATTATAATTATTTAAACTTACATTTTAAGAATGAATGTATTCAAGTGTGTACACAAACGTTCTAAAGGTGTGAGTGTGTGTGTCTCTGGGGGCCGCGGGGCTCTTGCCTGCAAACTGTCACCATTGAGGCAATTCACCTGTAAATTATAATAACATCAATATGCATATATGGCATATTTTATTAAGTACTAACATTTTCCTCTAAAATGCCTTTTATAGGTTACAAAGAAGGGCCATTACTATAAACCACTAAGTCGATTTTAATGATCTACCCCTCGGTCCATATAAATAATCCTGCGAAAATTCAGGAAAATTGTTTCTGATATTCGCTCTGAAAGGTCGGGTATAGCCATAAAATAGTAAAATACCACAAGCACAACAATAATGTCGTGCTGAACGATCTTTAAGGATCGGAAATATAACATCCCTGATTGAATGTACGGGGCGACTTTTTACAGCCTCCACACGACACAAACAACGCTGATGTGGCGATGTTAATGTCTTCTTTCGGGATAACCATTACGCACTGTGTACACATTGAATAACAATGATTAAAACATTATTGATGCATAGGAATTGTTTTGTTTTTAACTCGGGACAATAGTAAATTGTTTAACAAAATTCATTCAAACACTGACTTTAGAACATAAAATTACAAAATACAAGCACTTTACTCTCTACCACTCTTCAAAACTAATAACCAAAAACAATGTTTAAAATTTGTTACGTCTATTTCCAGATTATTTGGACAATAATGGACTTGCCTTGTTGAACAAATTAGTGTTTGCCAATTAGCGATAACAGATAAAAAGTAAAGCAAATTTGTCTTCGAAAGTCTTAGTTATCGACCTTTTCTGCTTTAAAATCTTCTTTTTCTAATATAAAGATAACAAAAATGGCTCCCTTATTTGCGAGTAAATAAATTACATGGAACAAATTCGTTTTAACAAATTAGCCTTTCTCCTTAAAGCTTATGTAAAATAAGACCAACGTGCAATATCCTTTTTGAAATGAATGGTTTCGGTACAAATAACACAACGATAAAACAAAACGTAAACCTATGTCAGTTTTTATCCGTGGTAATGATATCAAATTTTTCTCTTGAACAAATACTAATTATTCAAATAAAATTATCTTATCTAAAAAACTCGAAAAATTCCTTCACAAAAACTTCATGAGTGCTACCTATAAAATGGATATATTTCAATGGACTTAAGTATGTTCTTATTTTTACAATATTCGAGAAGTATTTCTACTTCATAATTGTTTATTCACTTTAAGTTAATCGCTTACTATAACTGTCCTTATATGATTTCATGGATGAAGATTTATTCAAACACAGTACAATGTATATAATATTATTATAGAGTATTAAAAAAACACATTTATCAGTTCAAAGGTTGATAAGTACATGTTATATATTGCTTAATGCAAACGTGATGATATAGTGTGGGTATTGAAATGAAGGACCTGACAAAGTTATTGAACTCTGTAGACTTATTACAAGAAATTGCAAAAAAATAGATATAACATAAAATGAATAAATTAGAAATAGAAATAAATTAATAAATAAAAAATATCTGACATAACTGTATTCATGAAACGATTTGTTTGTGAACAATTTATGGTAGCCAAATTATTTTACAGTAGAAAACACAGTTAACAGAATTTTTGAATAATGGAAACGGTTTGAATTAATTTTCTTATGCCTATTTTAATAAGTATGATAAAAATAATATTTTCATCAATCGTTTCCAAGATATTTATCGCACACAGAAGAATTTTATCTCTAATCGTCATTCCGTTTTTGGGGACGTTGATATTTTCAATTTCCGAGGCTAATGAAAGTCACGAGTAAATTGCTTATTATTTGAAAAAAATGTAATGAAGAAAAACTAAAAGGAAGTTTCGTTTAGATATAATACACAACGATCATTCAATGATAAAACAATTCATTTGACAGTTCAATTATCTGCGGAAAGGAAAATAATGAGCTCTTAGATTGACCAAGACTATTATATTTCTCATTGCAGTATTTTCTTTCTATTTTGTACATTGAACATTAAAGACGTTTTCGGGATGTTGTTAGAATATGATAACAGAAACATTATAAGCGCAAAAAATGGGGTCACCGTTCTCGTTTTAGAGTTATCTGCCCCTGAATCAGGATTTTCTACTTATTTGAGGTTATTTAAAAGGCAGTTAAATAATACATACGTAAATGAATTCTTGTTTTAACCTCTCGATAATGTTTTTCTTTTAATTGTTGAATACAATACATAATTACATGCAATTCCTTATATGGTTTCTGTTAATTTTTTTTTCAATGAAAATAAAGGTACTTTAAATTCATAAAAATAGGCCAATTTTTAGGAATAAAATGCACAAGTTTAGAGAAGAAGTGAGAAAAAACTATCCACTCTAAATTTGTTCTTGAAATTTGGCATATTGACTAAGACGAAGGTAAGCTTCATGAAAATAATAAGAAAAAAAGTATTGTTTCGCTTCATTGTAAATTATCTGCCCTTGCATTTAACGAAAAAGTCCGATTTAAGGGCAGAACACGAAAATGAGAACGGTGACCCCAAATTTTTTACTGTTTAAAATGTTTTTGTTATCATATTCAAATAACACGCCAAGTTTAAAGAAATTCTAAACAGTTTAAATTGTGCCTATATGTCTGTATGAAAACTCCGGAAAACGTCTTTAAACTTTTCTAGCGTTAGAAATGCAACAGGTTTTTTGGATACTGAAACCAAAATTTCATGACTGATTCATCAAGATGTAAAAATGAATTCAAAAGATAAACACGCTTGTTTGTTTTCGTGAATAAATGTTTAATTCTGCTTAAGCCGATAATAGGGAGCGTGATCAGTATC
The DNA here is from genome assembly GCF_026571515.1 of Ruditapes philippinarum. Taxonomy (NCBI): domain Eukaryota; kingdom Metazoa; phylum Mollusca; class Bivalvia; order Venerida; family Veneridae; genus Ruditapes; species Ruditapes philippinarum. The sequence goes on along the minus strand of NW_026866762.1, from coordinate 22,622 downwards.
TTGCATGTTTCAATCTTGCATGTTTCCATGTCTTGGAATAGGCTCAATCAAACCGAGCCTGAGACATGTTCATTTTCGTCGTTTCGGGCGTTCTTTAGGGACTCTGTTTTTCTCTATTTTAAGCTATATTTTAATTAACTGAGGAAAAGGGATTTTTTTGTTTTCTTCACCGTATGATGTGGAAATCTGATTCCCGTTATACTATAAAGTTATTTTCGCAGATAATTGAAACGTCTCGAAAAACGTTTCATCGTTGAATGATAGCCATTTCATTATAACCCATCTTCATATCTTAAAGAAAATATCACATTCAATTTTCCTTATTATATGTTTCGATGCCTTATTTGTTGATAAGCGAAATTACTACAGTTAATGTGTTACATTTTCTCTGTTCAGTAAATTTAAAAATAACAGTGACCTATCGAGTGAAACTACTTACTCTAAATAGTTTATGGAATGTTACTTACATGTGTTACGTACTCATAATAAAACAAATAATAATAAAAGACAGAAAATTACTTTAAAAATACTTTTCATTAATAATTCCATGTTAAATTATTTTTTGTAATACCTAAAAAACCTACTTCAATCAGTGCAGTGGATATACATATTCGTTAAATTTAAACATTTTTATTTAATATTATAGAAATATAAACATTAGAAAATATTGAATAGTTTAAAAAGGGAATCTCCTTGTCTCTTTTAAATATGATGAACAAAATCAACAATGAAAGGTACCCAACTTCGTTCATTCGATACCGTCTTTAAGAATTATAGAGATTAGAAAAGAAAGGTAGGGCAACGCATACGTCTTTCGTAACGCGACAGTGATGATGCAAACGGACATGGCGCGATATTACATGTATTCTTTTTACTTTTAACAGGAAACAGTGCATTTTGTACAGGTTCAATGAATATTTAACTGGTGGTAAACGCTTCTTGAAAGCAATGATCTTGCATATGTTCGTTATAGATTTTATCCAGTTAATAGTGTTGACGGCAGTAAAGTTTTAGTGTCGCCGTAAAAACATTGTTTACAATCAATTACAGTCATAAATACTGCTTAAATACGTATTAGTAAACGCTCTTACACGTTGTTATTCTGTTGATCTAAAAAGTTCTAGTTAAATATGAATTCTGAAATAGTTTTGTTTAATACTTTGAGAATCATGTTTCAGCTTCACAAGACCATATCTTCAATTTTGCAGTCAATATTTCTTCTACAGAAAAAGAAATATATATCGCGAAGAGAACATATTTGAAATAGTTCCATTAATCAAGATATTAAAGAAAGCGAAAATAGTCTGAAATGTAATTACGTCTTCGCGATACTAAGAAGTAATAAAATATCCCTTTTTCAAATTGAATAATACGGAAAAGGATGGTTCCATTATCTATGGAGAAGACGATTATGCCTACTTCTTTTATGTTTTTATCTGTCTGCAAATTCCCAGCTCCAGCAGGTGAGATTGTTTTAACCCTGTGGTGTTGCTTTTAATATGTATCACCCGAGGTTAGCAAAAATTATTTTTCCTGTTTCGTAGCCATATGACCTAAATTGTTCCAGGAATACGCACAAAATATTCTTGTAATAAATTTCCTCACATACATGTGCTTTATTTCGACAATGCAAATCATTTTGTTGTAGGAAGTTAAGCATGTGCATGTACTTCTCATAATTGAATTCCAAGCATTATGAAATGTTAGCGACGTGAACACAAATATCTAAAACAAATTTAGGTAAAGTGAAGTAAAACGGGTAAATTACAAGAGTTGTGTGCATTCATAATTACATTATTGCTGGAGTTGATTGTGTAATGTTATGTGTTACATACTTTCAACTTAAATAATACAAATCATGCGAATACGCCCCATTGTACAAATCAGATAACCCCGTGTTTCGATTCTCTTTATTATTTATTATATAACCTTTGTGTTAATGAGTAAAGCGATTCTGAACAGATTAAATGGAATTTTCTATGCTCTTTGTACAAATCTGAAAACATTACGTGTTCTATTCAGTTGTTCCTGATGGTTAAGGTCCATTTTTATGATAAAGTAAACACTTTAAATCTTAGTTTTTTAGTATCTAATAAACACACAAAAATCATTTAATACATTTCAGTCATCCGTCTGTGATTTAAGTACATTTAGGGACTTCCACCACAACTACATGTCAACAAATTTGTTACAAAGTAAGAAAAAAAAACACAATGACAAAATAGCATTATGACTTCCATTCAAAATACTATAGTAATTGCCAGCCAAAAAGCAGAACAAGTAAATGATGATTAGTTACATGCAATGTTATCACCAGGCTGTGAATTTCTAAATGGTGGGTAATATCAATGTTAACCCAGGTTTCGTTAAGGATAATATTGTCTTACTGGCAAGTGTCTTCATATACATGTATTGTTGACAGACCTCTTTGCTGTAGAGTAGCGGCGACATATAGGGATCACTTCTTCGTCGTCTGTCTGACCGTCCGTCTGTCACAAAACTTGTTCGTTCTTCTCCTCAGAAACTAGTGGTGCAATTTCATCCAAACTTCACAGGAATAATGAAAACCAAGTCTAGTTGTGCATTTTCCAGACTACTCCTCTTAAACCACTAAAGCAATTTCATCTAAACTGAGTTATGGCCCTTGAATAGCAGTTCTTTTTGTGTGTTGCCAGCTACAAGCTTTTACGGACTACTTCTTAGAAACAACTGGTGCAATTTCAACCAAACTTGACATAAATGTTAACTCGCAAATTTAGGTTTCAATTCACGAATCTACAACACATATCAACAATTAGAAAATTCTCAAAATCTTCAATTTCAATATGTTCGTCTCTTATATTGTATGTAATTTAAACTTTACTATAATTGTAAATTCCGATGTACAAATCTTTAATTATCGCCCTTCACATACAACATATTAAAGTTCTTCTTAGGCATAACATAGATTTTTAGATTTAGATTTTTTTTATTCAAGTAAATTCCAGAAGGTCATAGACCCATGAGGACAATATATTCACAAGTAATCGACATATTAACATAAAATGAATACATGAATAAAGAAATCAGCAGTTAGGTACATGATAAATATTTAACATTATTATCTGCTTCAATACATCCGAAGTAAATGTTAGCATACAAATATTTTATTTCTATATAAAGCAATGCACATTATTATAAATTTTCTTAATACAATAACATGTGATAATTTTATATATTCAATAGCACAAATAGAATAGTAGCAAAATGTGTGATCGTCGTATCTAAGTATAATTTCGGTAACTGCTACCAGATGAGCTTGTCAAAATATAATAATTAAGGAGTCTCTATAAAATCAATCCGTAGATCCTTGTTACCTCTATCTTGACGTTCGAAAGTATCAAGATAAAGTGTGAAAGATCCATAGAAAACATATTACAAAGTATACTCAATATCAAAAATTTAAAATGATTTATGTGAAGGAAAATGAAGTCTTGTTACAAAAACGAAACACAAGACTTTTCTGATAGCAAATATGACGATCGTTAAATACAAAACGGTTTGATAGTTAATTAATAAACCTTTGTATGTGAGATTCAAATAATAACAATGATTAATGCATGATACAATTCATGTCTGAATATTAAAAAGTATGCTTGTTCTTATTTCGAAAGCTTTATTGACAAAAATACTCAGATTTCTTATTATTTTCAAGTTCTCAGAATTAAATAGTTCTGTTAATTTTAACATATTTGGACGTCTCCAATAATAACAAGATATATACTTCTTTCGTATGAGGTTATACATTTCACATTCTAAAACAAAATGATATTCATCTTCTATGACATTGCAATTATAACATATTCTTTCATTCAAAGGAGTGCATGTAGGTTTCGTCCATCTTCCCATTTCTATATTCAATCTATGAGACGATACCCTTAATTTTGAAATACATATGCGATACTTTCTAATGTTAATTAAGCTTAAGTATGGCTGTAGTTGAAAATTTGAAATGCACCTATAAAAAATAGCTCTACTAGAATTTTGAAGTCTACTATCCCAATTCTGTAAAAATTGATCTTTAATTCTTTGCTGCACTAAATTCAAAAATACGTTTGTGTTTCCAACAGTTTGAAAAAGCCATGCATCATAAAAACCAAGATTACTAAGTAAATTTCTTACAAGAGAACACCAGTTTTTGTGATTAGGATTATTGTCTATATCTTCTTTTAACATAAGGTACACTTTTCTAACATATTTATTATCATTTAGATTCACAATTTTTAACCAGAATTTAATTATGTTGAAATATCTTATATTTTGAAAAGAAAGCCTACCCAGTTCACCATAAATGAAATCGTTTTGAGTCGTTTTCTTAACACCTAACATATTTTTACAGAACTGCATGTGCAACCTTTCAATAGATTTCCCAGGTATAAAACCCCAAACCTCGGAACTATAATTAAGAATAGGAGAAACAAGTTTGTCAAAAAGTTCTAACCTATGTTTAACAGATATATCTGTAAATTTAAATAAATACTTATTCATTCTAAATATTGCCTTTGTGGCCTGTCCAGCAAGCGTACTTTGAGCTTCAGAGAAAGAACCACCGGTTGTAAAAACAATACCCAAGTAAGTGAACTTACTAACAATTTCAACAGGATTACCATTATAACTAAACGAAATATTACTTTGTAAACGGCCACCTTTGCGGAAAATCATGACTTTAGTTTTTTCTGAATTAACAACAAGTTTCCACTTGCAACAATATTCGTATAATGTATCTAAACTATTTTGTAATTCAATACAACTATTTGCAAATATAACAATATCATCTGCATATAAGATTAAAAACATTTTAAACATGTGAACGTCGATGCCTTCAAAACCTTTATCAATAAATATATCTTCTAAATCATTAAGAAACATTGCGAAAAGAAAGGGAGACAAACACTCGCCTTGTCGTACACCTAACATACATTGAAATTGCTCACTTATTTGGTTATAATACTTAACTCTAGATTTAACAGCTGAATACATAGATATAATGATGTTTAACATGTTTCCACGAATACCTAACTTAATCATTTTCAACCATAAATTATCTCTGACAACATAATCAAAGGCTTTACTAAAATCAATAAATGCACAAAAAAGTTGTTTCCCGTTATTTAACATATGACTAATAAGACCATGAAGTACAAAAATATTATCTGTAGTACCCATTTTTGACCTAAACCCCGATTGCGCCTCAACATAAACACCATATTTTTCCGCCCATTCTGTTAACCTATTATTCAATATCCGCGTAAATAATTTCCCTAGGGTACTTAACAGTGTTATTCCTCTATAATTGCTTTCATCGTTTATATTGCCTTTTTTGTGTAATGGGACAACATATCCCTCTGACCAACTTTCAGGAAAATACCCCGAAGAAAATATTTTATTAAATAACGACAATAAGAAAGGTAATAATATATGTTTGCCATGTATAAAGAATTCATTAATATATTTATCTGGTCCACTACTTTTATTTGATTGAAGTTGATTAATTGCTTTTAAAATACAACCCTCCTGTATTTGGCCATTTAATTCTTGAAACATTATCTTAAATTCATTTTGCTCATATCTTTCAATAAAATACAGTACATCTTCATCAGGTTGGAAAAAATGATCATCGGGGTTATTAACTGATTCAAAATATTTCTTAAAAACATCAACAGGTATATTCGATTGTCTTACGCCAGCACATTTTTTCAACATATTCCAATATAACTTAACATTATTATGTTTGGCCTTGTTTAATTTTTCAGTCTCTCTTTTGTCATATTCGAGTTTACATTTTCTAACACAAGCCTTATATTGAGATCTGGCTGCGACCATAGCTTTCCGGTTAAAATCTGACTTGTCCTTTCTAAAGAAATTTAACAATTTGTAAAAATTTAATCTTTTTTCATAACATTCTTCAGTATACCATTTACAACAAAAATTACTGTTCACATCAAAAACAGAACCAGATTCGCATTTTACCTCTTTCTTAACAAAGGGAGATGCAACCTCAGAAATAATATTCGAAAATTCATCGATACATAAATTTATCTCATTTGCCGAGACAGAAGTATTTACATGTTCATTAAAACTGTGTAATTTTGACATAATATCAGCGGATGATAATCGTTTAATATAATCTTCTTTTTTGTCACAATGCCACACATATTTAAAATTATCGCTTGCGGGTGACTCATTATTTACAATATGTACATCATTTAAAGCACTAGTGTCGAAGAATGCAAGTGAAAAATCAATAAGGCAATGATCAGATAAAATATTGGGTTCTAAGATCTCAAACTTATCTATACAATGGAACAAATTTTGTGTAGATAAAACATAATCCACAACACTCGATCCCCTACTACCTACAAATGTGTAACTACCAACATTTCTATCAGCTCCAAAACGACCATTTAATATACGGAGACCTGTTTGTTTACATATATCGAGAAGAAATAAACCATTGTCATTCAAATGGCCTTTATCCTTAGAAAAACGTTTAATCTCTAAGTCTGCAACATAGTCATCCGGTAAAACGTGCATGTGTAAAAAATTATCATCTTGTACAAAATCCGGGTAGTCTGATGTACGGGCATTCATGTCTCCGCAGACAAGTAAATTTAAATCATTTTCATACTTAGAATATAAAGTTGTAATAAAGTCAATTAATCGATCAAAAGTATGCGTTTCAATCATTGACTGTCGACTGCTATTTTCAGGTACAACGTAACAAAGACAAATAAACAAATCATTTTGTAAAAATAATTTTTGAGCGTTGATTTTGATACAAATTATATCATCCTTACTTTGAAATACTAAAGTGTCATTTGTAACAAATTGATTTCTAATATATATAATAATACCTCCTGACGCTCTTTTGCTATTTTTCTTAATTTCATTTCTATTTAATACAAAATGTTCAAAATTCTCTACACACAAGTCCGATTGCTCGGATGTCCAGGTTTCTGTGAATAAAACAATATCATGATTAAGAAAAATGTCTTTTAAATCTTTTGAATTCAGTTTATCAGTTCGTCTTGTTTTCAGACCTTGAACATTTAACAATGCTAATCGTAACGAGACCTTCTGGTTTGTTTCCTATACAGAAGAATTATCGCTGTTTGCACGAGAAACCCGCTCATCTGTCGATTGACCTTGTTTTGGTTGTAATGAGTCATTCCTATTTATAGCATCTGGTAAAACCCGATCTTTTTTCCGTGTAACACTTACACTTTGTCGCCTATATGGTATAGCGGAACTTGACCGCTTTTCTGACCTTGTGGTTGCACGTGCATTTCGAGACCGCCCACGCAACGGTGAACACTGTTCTTTCACTGCAGTATTATCGTTCAATATTTGTTTACATGCCGTATTTTCTGTGCAATCTACTACAGTTTTTAAATGGGTATTTTCAGGCAAGTCGTGATATGGAATTTTGTTCATATTTAAAACTGTGTTTGTGTCGTTATCTGGATGAAAAGAATTCGAAGATTCATGATCATGAAAAGAATTCGAAGATTCATGATCATGGGAATTGTTTTTCTCAACATATTTCAATACACATGCTAGTATATCAAAAATTACTTACCTGTCCGACAAAATGCACAATAAATTTCTTATTTTTAAGAGCAAATCTGTCATCGTGGACATAGCCCCATCACTATACTTCCCCTTGACCACTTTGTGGTCAGGTGAGCTAAAAACATTGATATTAAGGTTTTCCTATTAATAATGTCAATATTTTAAGTGAAACAATAAGCGTGGATTTTTTGTTGTGATTGACCCTACTGTAAATTGAAATAGCAGATCGTAGTGTGTTTCATTCATTTTAAAGAAAATGCTCATGAATTTATTTCCATAGAAATGTGTATATAACATATCCTATGAATGTCAATTGTACATTAGCCTAATCTTGTTATTACGCAAATTCATCCTATGCTTTATCAAAGACTTATGATAAAATTTGCCCAAGTGATGAAGGAAAGGTTTTATTGCGCCATATATCTGAAACCTATAAGATATTCGATTACTAAATTGAATCGCATAGATATGTTTCCTTATGAATATTTCTGAATGTTCAGAAACTAGATGTCTACAATATCAGTCGGTTTTTAAAAAAATTAATAAGTCAATCTCTCATCGGATATTGTTGCTTTTTGTGCAGAAACTTATATTTTAACAGCCCGCGGTAATTTTCTTGTGTGATGTGTAATGTATAAGCACAAACAAATATTTACTCACATTCCTGAGGGAATAAATCAAGGTAAATATATCAAAATTTATCTAGCATAATTACCAATATAATTATATTGTCTTTCATGAACCTTTTTGCATTAAGAAAGGTAGTACTATATAATAGTTGACATAAAAAATTATAGCTATGAAAAGTTAGCGTATTACGCAGATAAATCATATGAATGGCCAGTTGATGTGTTTTTATTGAAAGAATGTATTTATAGACAAGGAAATCTTATTCTGGGAAGAAATCGTTTGTCGGCTGACAGGAATTTCCTTCGTTACATCATAAATAAGAATAATAAGTGTGCATATAAAATGATTATTATAAATGTATAATGAATATGTAAAAATAACTACATCACGAAACCGCAGTATGAGCAAGGAACACCCAGATTATTTAACTTTATAGAAATCCTTAAACTGAAAATTAAACAATAAACATCGCATAAATCAACGATTTATATCCAGACAGTGATTATAAAACCTCTACAAAACGCATATCTAGACTGTGTTTGTAAATAAATTGTATCATCAGCTGTAGTCAATAGGTAATAACTGAAACATATTACCTTTTATTGACGACCCTATTAATCATATAACCTTTACGAATCCAGTGTCTGGACTTTAAAGTACAATATTAATAAATTTAAAAAAAACGGTCACATCTTAGTATATATGTTTGTTTTTTGATTTTTAAAATATATATCAGACATATTCTGTTTTCAGTCTACATTTTATATTTCCTTATCTGATTAACTCACCTATTTATGTTTTAATTTATATATATTATTGAATCATGTGTACAAATTACAGATAGAGAGAATTTAAAAGCTCACAAGAAGAGAAGGAGTGCAAATAATGACCATGTCCGTTTCACATTAAAAAGTATTCAAACTTGACACATTTGTATAGTAAAGCCTGAATAAAAGTACTTGGGGAAAAAACGTGGACAATAAAGGAAAGAAAAGAAAATATTAAAAAACCTGAAAGTAAAACTAATTTTTTAGCATTCTTACCAGACATTTCTTTCGAGAATAACAACGAACTAATTCAATTCTGTTTTTGGACCAGAAGAGTCAACGAACTACACTTTATTCTAAAAATGTTATAATACTTTGAAAATACTTTTCTGTGGAGAATTGATTGTAATATTTGATTCTAATTTCAACGAACTAAGTAATATTGTTGTTTAAATGATTTAACATGAAAATGTGAATTATTCGCACAGCACGGTTAGTCTTAATATTTCATATAGATTTTCAGTGATTTTCTTTAAAATTGATTAAATTTTATAAATTGTACGATAAACATTTTGAAACATTTATAACATATCACAGAAATTTTTAAATTGTATCTGAACTTCCCATATAGATTTTTAATTATTTGTTATAAATCATTCATAAAAATCAGCTCAAAAGTCTTTATTTTAAATAGAGATGTTGTTTAATACCTTTTTAATACTTCTCATCGTTACAATTGCAATTCCGAAACTTCTTGAACATATTTGAGATTGTTTTCAAATGTAATCAGTATATTAAACGGAATTTCTAAAATGGGCATGTTAAAACAAATGTAATTTTGATTATATTGTAAAAAGTGTTTTTCAGTTTTATATAATTATATGTAGCCATTCACAGAACTTATTATAAGACGAAACCTTTTTAAAAACCATATATGTGTACCAAGATTATCGTTTATATCAATCAGGTTGCTAAAAGGCTTGTGTTGACACTCACAAAAATAAACTACTTACAAAGTATAGGTCAAAGGGAGATGTTACAAATAAATAATAACCCCTGCCCAAGACTTTCACCTTGTAACCTCCCTCCCAGACCACAATCGCTACAAGTCCTTAAAGCTAAATTCATGGTGGAGGAGATAAATAACATTACTTATGACATTTATGTTTCGAAATTGTGTTGTTGAGTAGTTCAATTTACTTTTTATACTAAATTTCGATAGTAAATATGCAAAATACTTATTTTTTCATTTTATAAATGTCAAATGAAGAGTCAAAGTTAAACAAAGGGAAAATTTGTATTAAATGTTATTTCTGATTTTTTTGTTATACTCGAAAGCACTTTAATATTTTCAAGAACGAATTATATTTCAATGAATTTGACTGTGTAGAAAATATTGTTACATCTTTATTCAACCACATTGAAAAAATATGCTTGGGCAAGTCCAGAGAAATATGATTTCATCATGAGGAACACTTTAAGGGTGTACAGTCTTTAAGCTCAAATTGATTTCCTGTATGCCTGGATGAAGCCAATGTTTAATTGACGAACACAAATCATTTAAATTGAAAGAAAAACAAATGAATGAACTTTTTAAATTGTTTTTGGGAATTTACAGCAACATTGAGTCAGTTGTAATTAAATCAGTAACAAAATTGATGGTCCCGGACTTCAATATTGCCTCAAACTGAACTCGTTTTTTTTTAAATACTTTTAAGAATACTGAATGCTTTTCCTCTAATAAGTTAAGTTCTTATACATCATTTATTTTATTGAATGAACATTATTCAATTTGACTTGCATACATAACAGTATTGTACGACATTAATTAATAACTACTTTCATATAATTCAAGAAAAAAAGAAATGCTATTTTCTGTATCCTATTCCTAATGATTATTTAAAGCATTACATCGATGTTGATAATTGTTCCGTAAATCAAACGAGAAGTACGTGATTAAAATAGAAATTACGTAATAAGAATTCCCTACAGATAATTTCTGGAAATTAAAATACAATAACAATTAACTATGTTATATCATCATTGAATAACCAGTGATACATTTTATTTAAATACATCATAAAACATGTATTTAGTCTGCTTCTGTAATAAAAATAGTTTTAGTATTTAGCTTATAAACGATTGATCTGATTATAAAATATAGTCTGCAGCTTTGCATTATCTTGTGTTTAACGTTATATTATGTCGTAAACCATGTGCGTGTTGCCCTGTTATTTTTATGTTCCGTGCAATTACCATACAGCTTTATTATAAAAGCATAGTTGTGGTAACTTTTAATGTACTGAAATTATCCAATCTTGAAAAAAGGAACGAGAGATTCAATCTTGGTCTAAATCTTATGATATTCAAACCTAAGTTTTATAAGCAACTGTATATAAAGTAAACAACAAACACTTTCATACTATCAACATCTAATTGTTAAATCTTTAGCGTGGGTTCGATCCCCGGGAGATGCTTTGATAGTTTAGCGCGGAGGAAGGTAGTCTAGTACTGGTGTAACTCTCCAGGAACGATGGTTAGGAAACTACCCGCCTATATGACTGAAATACTGTTGGGAAAAGGCGTAAAATCAAACAAACAAACAAAAATCAAATAAATTGTCTATATAAAGTATATTTGATATTTTTCTTCGAATTCTAATTCTCGATTAATGTCGTTTGAATCCCATTTTCAGCTCTGATTTGTTCAAAAAAAGTAGAAACCAAGTCTGGATTTATCTATATTGAATTTGCAATTGAACCGTCCTGTTTTAAAAGATATGTTATTGATATTTCTTACCTTAGAAATTAAATTATTTCATATTCGTTTAAATTAAAACAGTTCTGCAAGAAAAAACTTATCTTATGATGCTTTCTTAATCTTATTGGTCGACACTAATATGCTGTCTTAAAAGTATATATACGTTAAGAGCTGAATTCTATTTTTTAAAGAATAGAATGAATAATATAGTTTCAAGCTAGCATGGTGTAATTTACACTACCTTCGCAGCTCACTGACTACACATCTGTTACTTCAGAGGTATGAAAGTTAGTGAGCGATAGTGAAACATTCGGCGGTGAACAAGAGAGTAGGTGTAATTGTCCTGACTGAAACAGAATATAATATGGGTAAGTGAGGTTTAAAAATGAGATAAAAAAGGAGGAAATTTGTTATCTAAGGAAACTTTACATTGGCATATCTCATTGAAATTACCTGCTTGTCTTTTTAGGTAAAATGATAGTCTTTGATTAACATTATCGCCTACATTTGTTTCTTGATCATAATATTATATTGGTGTATAGCAACAATTTACAACACTAAACTAAAATTGTATTTCGATATTTCTTTAATGGGTCTGAAAGGAAAAAAAGAAACGTTTAATAATGTTGTAATGCCTGATATGTATTTTAAACTGTAACAGGTTTTATTGGAAAATAAAATATGTTTTAACTAAAGCGAAATAGGATTTTGTCTGTATGGATCAACTTATATTTCTTTCCTTTTCTTTTAAATATCATTTTAATTACAATATACATGTACTTATATCATGATAGCTGAAAGCAATTTTTTATCTGTAAAAACTATTACGTAGAAAACACAAACTGTTTCAATGTTGATTGACCACTTCTTGGTGTTGGAAAATGGTATGCAGACAATATAAATCTACCTTAAATGTAAACAGGCTGTCCTCTTTTTATGAATTTAAAGATACATTTTGTACAAATAATTTTTGATGGATATTTATAACTCTTTTTGGTTCACGTGAGTTATTTATCGTTTATTCAGAATTAATTATAAGGAGTTATGTAAGAAAAAAAGTAAACTTGTCTTGGCTTTTGACATTTAATGCAGTTTCGAATTACAGTTTTTTTGTCCATGCACAATATGGTCAGTAAATTGGTTAGTGGACATGAGTGCATGTTTTTCAAATTGAAATATCTTGGTCATTTTATACACAATTGGCAAGGAACAAAAACGTTATAGTACTATGAGATGAACTATAAGAAACCTATAAGTGAGATAACTTATTGTATGAACCTCGTAGTGATTTGCTTTTTTCATTAAATACTGATTATTCCGTAAAGATTGTTACAGAGTCGGTTGGAAAACATTGTGCTTTTTTCCACATAAATTTACACGAAACAACATGTTTATATTACATGTATCTGCAGATTTTCTTGTGTAATAACTATATAAGACTATATTTTGTTCAAATGTTTCAAACTGTTTGGTATAAGTTATAAATGATTTAACAAAACATTGATGTTAATATTATTCTCTAATCAAATTTTCTTGTAATAATTCAAGCTTATATAAGCTAGCGCTTTTCGTAACAAGACTTTTGGGCATTTTATCTTTTAATCACTAGCAGTAACAGAATTTAACTTTCATTATCAATAAACGCTGTAATACAAATCACGATCCCTAAACATTACATTTAAGACAGATACATCTTTTGTATCAGCTCTAATTGATTCAAGATAAAGCCTTTCTATGTCGATTTGCATAACCAGATATGTGTATTAACTTTTTATTACATGAAATTAACTCTTTGAACTTTTACTGTACGATTAACCTTTAAATGCTTTGAAAGACTGATAAAACACATCTTTTTACAAATGATGGTTACCATTTAAAATGAATTATCAATTACATGACAAAGACCGTTTAGTAGCATGTAAGAATTTTCTTTAAAAGTTTTTTTGTGAAAATAATTCTGCTTATAAGACGGTTTTTACTCATAGTTTTTTTTTTTGGTATTTTAAGCTCCAGTGACCAACTTATGAAATATGCATCAAACTAAAACCATTTTTTGTAGATGGCCACCTTTTTAGATGTGCCTTTGTTATATTCGTTATTTACTGTATACGACTTAACAATATTGTCATTAACTATGACAGATAGCAGAAAATAACACATATTAATACATTTTTAAATCAAACACTATGTTTTTTTTAAGATTGCCATTCAAATATTAAACTTTCCTTTGAAAGAAAAACTATTGATTTCAATTCGAAAAATGCGAATTGCTAATATTCTTTAGTTAAAATATGCTGAGACTCCTTAAAGGTAAAAGTACAGACTGACTTTATTTGATCTACAGTTTCAATTAACAAATATTTATAAGGCTTCAGCAAAAGATATATGAACGAAAATTCTTCTAGCAAATTAACCTAATTGGCAAAACCAGTAGGTAACGCCACAGAAACCTTTCAACCTAAAACAGAAATTCAAAATAATTCTAATGCGTGAAAGAGTACTTTTATATGTTCTTTTTACACAGGCTAATTATCCTTACAGCTTTAATATGATAGATTAAAAAAACTACATATCAGTATCTTTATCTTTTCTTGTTTATAACAAAACATTTTGTTTTGTCTTTTTTTATCAAAATTAAACTAAGGTTTTAAACAATTTAGAAATACTAAACAAACACAAATGATTGGTTGCAGAAATGGACAGTTAGCACCTGTTGGGATTCATTAACGTTTGAAGAGAGCAAGGATACCAAAGATAATAGTTGCTAGCGGCAACTGATTTTACCCGATGCGGGCATAGATGAGCCGCCTCTTATTATGGCACGCACTGAAAGGTTTTTAGTCAATTCATATTAAATCGAAATTTTCTCTAAAATGAAGAGTTTTGTCTAATTACATGTATATAGTTGATGAGAGTTTATACGATAGAAGTTTGGTCAACAGGATGTTAAATATTTAAGTGTAGAAATGAATCATGATATGATTCAATCAATACTTAAATACACACATCCTTCTTTTATAAAGTAAATGGTGTACACATGAGTAATATGTGATTGTGATTGGGTATTTTCACTATGTGTAATATATTGATATGTTATGTTTCATAGGCAAATTATTATCATTATAGACCAGTTTGTGAACCGATTATTTTCTTTAATATTTTTTAGCAAAATCTTGAAAGAAGTTTGTACAAGATAAAAAAAAATATATACATTTAATATTTGCATTGTATTTTACAAATCAAAATACACACTGCCTACTGAACTTTGTGTAACAATTTATAAGCTATTTTCTTCCTCTTTAAACATCAAATGACATAATGTGTTCATACTTGATGATAATAAAGTTACTTGATGATTACAAAGTGCCAAAACTTACCATAAATACAAATTTTATCAGCTTCTCGAAACAAGTTTACATGCAACAATAGATGATTTGATATATTTTGAATTTCACTTACGTTATACTCAATATCAATAAAATGTTACAAAAATCTTTTTAAGTTACATGTCGAAATACATAAATATCATCCTTCATTTGCGGTACTTAAAAATGAATTCACTTTAAGCTTCGGGCAAAACAACTAAAGTTGTTATGATAAATTATATAAAAGTATTGTCATAGTGCCATAATGTAAAACGCAAAATAACTATATTCATATTAGTGTACAAAATTAGCATTCTGTGTGCTTTTTAAAAAAAGTGTAGAACAATATCCAGTGAATGCATAAATAAATTTTCAGTGAAATAATATTTATTAATATAGTAAAATAATAAGATCTTTACAAACAATCAATTTTACTTTCCAGATGATAATTCAAAACAAAACGTCATAGAAACAGTAATTAATATCTATGTAATTAAAGAACAATTGAATTACTGCTAAAACTATTGTAACTTTAACAGGTTACTTTATCTGTTGAGCGGGTTCGGATAGTAAGTGCACTGTTTTCTGACTGGAAATTTATTGCTAGACCATAGAAACCGTTTTTGTGCAATCTACTCTGCGTGTCGTTTCCAAGACATTCTGCCTGGAAACCTTCACTTATTCATGTCAGCATACGCATTTGCAAATAGTTCCAACAGGCATACTTTTACAAAACTGCTTCGTATCAACTCCCCTCCTTTTTCTATTGCTCTGATAATGGGAAGTTATCACTGCGGGAAGTTTGTTAACCCGGTGTATATTTGATAGGCTGGCTGTCGCAGAATGGCATATTTTGTAAACGTCTGCGTCTCAGTCTTTTAAAAACATGTATATAAATGCCCAGAACATTATTGTATTTTTACTTTATAAACAACAGGAATTTGGACAGTCTAGTAATTAAATAGAGCGCAAAACCTGAATAATTGAACAAATGATGTTCAAAACACAAATGATCCAATCTATGTTAAGTTCACAATATCTCCCCATATTCCCTTTCATCTTCAAGCAGTGCAAACTTTATAATTGTCTATGATTGTTTCAGGCTTAAAAAGGACATAATTATGGTAGTTAATGTGCAAAAGGAACAAAAGGTAACAGCCGGTCAATCTGTGCTCTCACTTTGAATATAATTTTTGTTAAAACAATGTTAAATTTTCCTTTGACAAAACTGACAGAGCTGTTTGGTCATTTCTTTCCAGTAGGGAAAAAAATGACCAAACAGCTCTGTCAGTTTTTCGATTTAATCTAACCACTTGCTAAAATAGTTTAGTTAAAGAAGTAACTATAGTGTCAAGTTCTTGTGATAATCAGTTGTTGTGTTTGCATAAAAAATTTATTTTTATTTATTTTATTTATTTTTTTTTTATTTTTTTTTTTGGGGGGGGATATTTTTATGAAATGTTTAGAATATGTCATACTAGTTTGAAAAAAAAGTTATCTACTGAGAGAATATTTGAAAGTGTGATTTGTAGTTCTGCTGTTTTCTTATTTATTTAAAGGTTTTAATGTTATCAACAAATGGTTAATGTCGTTTAGTGAAATTTATACTTATCTAATAGACCAACTAGATTCAAATTGCCTGTCGCGAGTTAATGCCCAATATCACAGCTTGTCTACCCCATTAATACGGTATTATTATTATTAAAACTTGCACAGTACGGCGTCATTTAGATTTAGACGCTGATTGTTATAGCATGTTGGTTTTAATTACGTGACAAAACAAATTTGTTTTGTCCATTAATGTTTTGTTTTAAATTTTACTTGTTGGCGACGTAAACCATATTCGTTAAAAACGAAACATTTTTATTACTATTTACATCTTATTATTTCATTCTAATGGAAATATAATTGAATCTTTCTTTACATTTTTGCATTTTCTTTATTACATTTGTTAAAACATTTTGAGTAAATGTTCACTGAATCACAAAATAAATTAAGTTTTTGCAACAAAAAGGGACGGGTTGTTATTTAAGTGAAAATTATTCACAGATAAGCTGTCAAAAGATAAAATTTAAAAGCATACAACATATCCTAAGGGTGATTAGACAGTATTCAAGTGAGGAATACTGGAACCACACGACATTAATAAAGTCACCTAAAAGAAGCGCCGTATGATAATAATTTAAATATGACCTATATTCCCGTCAAGGTCAAATTATTGCAATTTCTCATCTTTGAACAGGCATTGATGCTCCTTTTTGTAGATGAAAGAATATAACATTGTCAAACAGTTCCTTCTTGAATGTCATAATCATGCGCAAGTTCGTGATAGATACTGTCGAGTTAATTCACTTTCAGAACGTTTTGACTCAGTTCTTTCCAAGCACTGCTCGACTACTTAAAAGAAATGAGTCAGTATTCTAAGATCTAATTTATACATTTTATAGTAACTCCCATTTTAGGTTTGTTAAAATTATTGCTTCCGAGGGATCACACTTTATCTAGATCTTTATACTTTACAACAGCAAGTGTGAAGTGCCGTGTGGCAGCTGTTAAACGTTGGCCGTACTGTTATATTTTTCTGGTCTTCGGGATCATTGATTCCAGACCTTTCAATTATTTAAAATAAATCGAATGCCACTCAAGCCGGTGCTAGGGGGTTTGACGGATGTTGCACTTTTTCATTATCCCTCATGTACAGTCTCGATTAAACACCCTACAATATGTATAGTTTACCTTTTTTTTAAAGAAATAGAGAAAACAAGAATCCCTAAAGAAATTCAGCTTTATTGTGAATTTATCTCTCAATATGAAATAAGATTTCAAACACTTTTGTCACGTATCAAGCAGTCACCTTCCCTGTAACTATAAATGCAAGCTTTTAAAGTACTTTCCTCAATATCCCGGCAGTAATCGAAAATGTTTCCTTTTGTTCCCTTGCTTTTCTTAAAACATTGCTACCGATCAATAACTCCCTGACATCTTATTGTACATTCATGAAATATCAAGGCACCTATACATCTTATATTTCTTTCATGTCACGTTTATAGTTTCGTCAAATACAATTCTGTCAAATAAATCGTTTCATGGAGTTAGGGCAAATAGCTTATGTGATTAATTTTCTGTCAATCATTTGTTATAAAAGTATTGAAAAAAGAAATCTGGCTTTATTTTGCAACTATTTTTCGAAAATCATAATGTACATACAGTACAGTTGTATTGAACTTCAAGATTTGTCAGTTAATTTGAGAAATTGTTTTAAATTCATTATTGTGTACGCTGTCATATGATGCGATATTTTTAAATATTATGCAATATTTTTAAAATGATACACAATGATATTTGAATTTAATGATCATGATGATTTAATAACATCATAGCATTTACATATACAGATAAAATGGTACTCATCCTCGATATCTAAATCATTGCAAAACAAACAATATCTTCTTCACGAGGGGTTCTATTTCTACTAAATCTACTTGTTTGAATTTTTAAAGGAAGGCCATTCATTCTTAATCTACAAAAATAAAATCTAAAACACCTAGGTAGTATATATTTAAATAACATTCATATTCAAAACAAGATTTAACATTTCTATATATATATATATATATATATATATATATATATATATATATATATATATATATATATATATATATATATATATATATATTTTTAAAACAGGACTTTTTTTCAAGATTACCGAACCATTCTTGCTTGAAGGAATCACTAAGACGAACATTTAAATTCAGATAAAAAACATAACCTTGTCTATATTGTCACAATTATCAAAAATATATGAAAACCCATAATTATTTAAGATATTTTTTAACATTAGAAACCCAATTTGTCTTCCCTTTATTGCTATCTTCAAGTGCCTGAGTGTAAACTGTTTTTAATATTATATTGTCTGTATTTACAAGTTTTAACCAGAACTTAATAATTCTCACATATCTATGAATTTATAATGGATATCTGCCAAGTTCACCATATACACTAGTATTTACAAGTATTTAATCTAACTTTTACAATCTTTACAAAATTTAAATGTATTCTTTCAATTTCCTTAGATTTAGAATAACCCAAATTTCACATGAATAATTTAGTATTGGTAAAACGAAGGCATCAAACAATTGACATAATGTTTTTGGACTAAAATCATACTCTTTGCATTTACATAACAGCATATTCATTGATTTTAAAGCTTTTCCAATTAAATGTTCTTGATTTAGAATAAATTAACCAGTATAATTAAAAACAGTACCTAGATAATTGAAATCATTAACAGGTTCGATTTCTTGGCCATCATAGGTCCAATGCTCAGATGCTAAAAGTGCACCCCTTTTTCGAAATACCATTATTTTTGTTTTTGAAGTATTAACTTTAAGGCCCCAAGTGTTACAATAAGACAATAAGAGATTCAAAAGAGTTTGTATTTCATCTGGACTTTTGCCTATGATAGCCATATCATCAGCAAATAATAAAAGAATTAAAACTATATCATCTAAAGTAAGACCTGCTTCAATTTCAGACTGAAGATATAATTCAAGGTCTTCAACAAAAAGTGAAAATAAAAGAGGGGACATAACTTTCCCTTGACGAAGACCTACAACATATAAAAAATAATCCGAATAGCTAGAACATGACTTAACACAAGATTTTACTTTTTGATACATATCACGTATTATACTAAGTAACTTCCCTTGAATTCCGCAATTATACAATTTAAACCAAAGGCCATTCCTATAAACAGAGTCAAAGACAAATATAACATACACTCTTTTATTATCATTTAAATATTTCTGAACCAATGAATTAAGAATAAAAATAGCGTCTACAGTAGATCTTCCCTTACGAAATCCGAACTGTGCATCCGAAATAGTTTTGTGTTCATTACAAAATTTATCGATTTGTCTATTTATAACTGTAGTAAATAATTTTGACAAGCAACTTACAAGTGTAATGCCTCTGTAATTATTAACGTCATTTTGATTCCCTTTTTATGCAGAGGGATAATTATACCTTCGGTCCGTTTATCAGGAAAACAGTCCGAGTTTAAAATACAATTAAATAAGTCACAAATATGAGACGATAAAATATCAATACTTTCTATAAAATATTCGTTCAATAAACAATCATTACCATAAGCTTTATTACGCTTCAGTGATTTAACAGCCGATAAAATTTCAGAACAAGTAATAGGCTCGTCTAATTCAGGAAAAATTTCATTAGTAATTGTAAAATCATTATTTTCACAAAATTCCTCAGCTTCAGCATTGTAACACTGAAAAAAGTCATTGCTTAAATTAGAAAAATATTCTCTAAATTGTTTTTAATGATAACCGCTACATTTGCGTATGTTTCTAAATTCAAAATTTCACCATTTTCGTGTTTAAATGTTGAACTCAGCTTAAGCCCGTGCTATGGGACGTGAACGGTTATTTGCACTTTTCATTTCCGCTCAATCCAATAAGATCTGCAACATTTTAATTTTGTCGTTTTCGACGTTTTTTAGGGATTCCGTTTTCTCTTCTTTATTCGAAATAAAAATGTCATTCGGACAGATAGGAAAGGTATCGGTGATATTCAATTTGACTTCTGTGAAATTTTAAAAACAAATCTGAGTCTGAATATTAAGCGCTAGACCGATAAAACTGTTAATTATGTACAAAGGTATATAATTTAAATAAAACGTTTACATGATTTGAACCAATCTAAAGAATTGTTAATGAGCTTGAATCAGACTGCCCAAATTGCATAATTATATTACTCCTGTAATATCAAAAACCAAATGCACAGGTTGCTTTTGACATTTTTTGAGCTTAAAATGATAATCAAAATTTACAGGAATAGTTTTAAGCTACATCCATTTAGTATATTAAAAAAAAATCAAAAACGTTCTACTGTATATGTTGTATGAAAAAATAGGGAACGATGTTAGAACAATGTTCATGTAGGGCAACAACAATTTTGCTAAAGATATTTTTAATTTGAAAATATTTAAAATGTTTTTAATTTATGTTTATAACTAGGTTGATTTTAATAAATTCTATTTTGAATTACAAGTTGTACCATATATTAAATTATTCCAAATAGTTTAAAAAGCAAATACATACAGACAACAACATAACCACGGTTATTCACCTTAAGCTTTTTTGTAGACATCTATAATATAATCACTGTTCATGTTTGAAAACTGACAATATACCAGGATTATACATAAAACAAAAATACCTTCTTATCGCTAAAGTATTGATCTGCTAAAAAATATCCGCTATTGTAATACTTTCGAAAAACATTAATTGGTGCAAAGGGGTAGTCTGAAGATGTTATCTGAAGTCTTACATTTCAACGTTATTTTCTATCTTATTAAGTTTGGTAAAAAAGAAAACATCATTATTATATACCAAAATACATATTCACCACTGATCAATATTTTAATTCTTATAATTGAGAACTTACTCTAGTGACTCTTATTTATCAACAATGTTTGGTTGAAAAAATACATGAGTATACAATAAGTCAACAATTCTCAGACTTAAATCTTTAACCACATTGGCGGCATTTAATTTCATAAATGTATAATAATATTTCTTTCTAAATGGAAGAGTAAATGCATTTACTAATAACGGAAAAACATACTGTATATATTTATTCTTAAACTTTCAAAAAAATGTTGCTTACACCTGTAGACTGTCAGCCAGTCAGGCTTTAAAAAAGATCTCACAAGTTAGGTTTTATTTAAATGTTTCTTCAGTTTGGTATTAATTCTGGTATATTTATCCTTCACTACAACAAAACCGTGGCCTGCGCAAACAATTTTTCAATTCAAGTGCGCATGCGTTGTGCAGATTAGCTGGGAAATTGAAAAATTAGCTAGCAAACAAAATGGAAGAGCTTGGAAAAGATTATAAAGTACAATTATGTATAAGTAACGGCTATTGGATATGAGATATGAGCTATGAGTGTATGGATTTAAGAAACAGCTACGGAAAACAATAAGGGACATCGACACTAACATATAATTATACAGAGACAAACATTGACACGAACAGAACAAAAATATAAAGCACATGGCAAAACGGACAATATATACTTGACCATGTGACATAATTTATCGCATTGGCGCAACGTTTTGTTGTTTTTCATTAAATATATGCTTGAAGATTTTTTTGAGAAAAATCTTAATAGAACATAATTTTTGCAATGTTTACCTTAGAACAGTAAAGTTTCTGATTGAGAATTATTCCTGAAACCGTTTCATTTTACACATTCGTTTGCAATATGAATAGGAAAAGTACACGTTCTTTGACACGTACGTAATTTAACAAAATAAGAACTGAAATATGTTTAATTATAAATGTTGCAAAAAATATAAAAACTATACACAGGCATTTACTTTATCCATTAAAATAAAAGAACACGAATATCGACATTGTACAAAAAAAAACTTTGAAATATTTAATTTTATCTGAAATTCCTC
>NW_026866761.1:0-18233 GCF_026571515.1 Ruditapes philippinarum | reverse complement strand
CTTACACATTCAGAATTATAAAGTTGATTTATAAAGAAGTCTAGCTTTATTCCTCCACAAATGATGCTTGCTGTATTATACATTCGTTATATTTTTTCTTACAAGTTATATGGCCGTATATAAACGGGTTGTTTGCAATATAACCCTCATCTAGCGGCTTGGTTTATATTTAAAAAAACAACCAATGATATAGGGCCATATAACCTGTCAAATGTTTTTGATAACTAATAATTTGACGTCACATGGTGTTGGCTGTAAATTATTATTTCCGGGTTTGCAATATTTCCCAGGGGCGAGTAATCTTTATAGACCTAAGAAAAACATAATGTCTTAGTTCTCTCCCCTGGCTGAATTCATGCACATGTTCATAAGTTGATGTATCTTAAATATAGAACATAGCATAACTGTGTTATTCTAATGGACCTTATGGGCCGTATATCAATCTCTTTGATTGCAAAATTTTGCATTCTCTTTGGGTTTGTAAAGAATATTAATCTGTTCGAAATCAACTCCAACATAATAAATAGTTTAACATATAATTCATACACATAGAGCTATGTCGCTATTATAAAAAACATATCTGTTTACTTCATCAGCTGTATCATTATATTTCGGTTTAGTTTGGCACATTTCGGTAAATGTTGTCGCCCCAGAAATCACAGACACTTGGGGTTTGAGACTCAAAACGCCTTTAAAACCCAAATAAAATGCATATTTGTCAATCCCAGCACATGTACTGATCATATATATCAAAAAACTTAATATAAGCCGTTTTGAAAAAAAAATCATATTTCAACATCTATAATAATACACAAGAAAAAAAATCGCCGGAAAAAATCCGCACCCCTACCGTCATAATCACCATGTATACTTAAGGACAATGAAAACGCACGCCCAGACTATATCATTTTATTACACGAAAACAAAACACTTACGAATCCATTAGATATATATTATAGATTTAATACAAAACGCAAACTTACATCTAAAAATAATTCAAAATGTTTAAAATCAAATGTACATCAGTAAATCGAAGAACCTAAGGTGAAATCCCAAACACTTTTTCATTACAGTAATGCAAACTTAACAAAGGCAAAAACCAAAATAAAAATCCAAAACAAAGTCGCTCATAAATGTCTATTTGTAAAGTCACCGTCGAGATCTTTTGAAACAACAATGTCCTCCAATGTCGTCGCCTCATAGACCTTACTACGGTGCGGACAGTCGCCTGTGGAAACTGACGCCATTCGGACCGTAGTTTAGTGCGAAAACGCTGGTGAAAACGAGAAATTGTCGACCGATGGACACCAAAACGGTTGGCGCTTGTTTGTAAGATAAACCAGACTGAATCTGTCCTAGATCTATCCAGCGGTTATTTCTTTGTAGAAACATTGCATACAATTTACTAGCAAGTCTTTAGTAGTGTTTGAAATTTAGCACCTTCTATAGAGGAAAAGTGTGTATATGCAATGTCTCTGTGAGCTTCCACGGTTTATAAAACTGACCATTGGCATAGTTTAATATTCATTTCCATTAAGATTTTAATTGCTCATTTGTGTCCTAACATTTCTAGAAAGGTGTGCAAAACAAGTTAATAATCAACAGTTTAAAAAAATAAATAATTTCATTTTTATAAAGTAACCATGAATTGGTTCATTTTGTTTTCCGTTGTGATCTTATCACAATTAGTCAAAAGTGTTACTTTTGATTTTGCGGGTACTGTCTTCTTTATGCAATAACTTCATTAAAATACAATCATTTTTCATAACTTTGGTATCGAAATGACCGGAATGCATTCGGTTTTATGAAACTGTGAACAAATATTTAAAAGAAATATATTTTCCTTGTTAAAATGCAATTATCCCGACCGTGCGTTTTCATTGTCCTTAAGTATATTTAATTCCATTTCCAATATTTTCACATAATCCTTTGGTCCATCGACACAGAAGATATAATTCTTCACAATGATGGTCAATTTTAAACTTCAACTGTAATTTAAACAGCCGAAATAAACATCAAGATTATCGCCGTTTTCCTCCATTTACAAAATCTTTCGATAAATTCAAACGTGGCCCCAGCTTTGCCGTGTGCAAAATGCGCAGCGCTTTTAAGATTGGGAACCAACATAATCGGATGGCTTCGTTCATAGCCGACTGGTTTTTTGAAGATGGAAATCAGTCGGCTATGAACGAAGCCATCCGATTATGTTGGTTCCTAAACTTAAAAGCGCTGCGCATTTTGCACACGGCAAAGCTGGGGCCACGTTTGAAATGGCACGTTTCTGTTTAGTTTGTACTCCGTAATGGTCCATTTCTGTTTAGTTTGTACTCCGTAATGGCCCATTCCGATTGAGCCCCCCCCCCCCTGAAATGACACATTTCTATTTAGCTTGCACTGAAACGACCCATTTCTGTTTAGTTTATACTCCGTAATGGCACATTCCGGTTAAGGTTGTCGCCCCTGAAATGACACATTTCAATTTAGTTTGCACTGAAACGACCCATTTCTGTTTAGTTTATACTCCGTAATGGCACATTCCGGTTAGGTTGTCGCCCCTGAAATGACACATTTCAATTTAGTTTGCACTGGAACGACCCATTTCTGTTTAGTTTATACTCCGTAATGGCACATTCCGGTTAAGGTTGACGCCCCTGAAATGGCACATTTCTGTTTAGTTTGTACTCCATAATGGCACATTCCGGTTAAGGTTGTCGCCCCTGAAATGACACATTTCTGTTAAGTTTGTACTCTGTCTGTTAAGTTTGTACTCCGTAATGGCATTCCGGTTAAGGACGTCGCCCATGAAATGACACATTTCTGTTTAGTTTGAACTTCGTAATTAAGGTTGTCGCCCCTTAAACGACCCATTTTTGTTTAGTTTGTACTCCGTAATGGCCCATTCCGGTTAATGTTGTCGCCTCTGAACTGACATATTTCTGTTTAGTTTGTACTGCGTAATGGCATATTTCGGTTAAGATTGTCCCTCGAAACGACCAGTTTCTGTTTTGTTTGTACTCCGTAATGACACATTCCGGTTAAGGTTGTCACTTGAAAGGGCACATTTCTGTTTTGTTTGTACTGCGTAATGGCACATTTTGGTTAAGGTTGTAATCTGAAACGGGATTTTTCTTTTTAGTTTGCACGTTGTAATGGCATTGGCATTCTTTTACCTAGTTTTCTTTTATAATGTCACAAATCTCTTCAGTTTTCAGTTAAAACGGCACAATTTAGATTTCATCTGTTATGGCACATTTTATTTTGTTTTCTTTTGTAATGGTTTTACTTACTTCTTTTAGTTTTCCTTTGTAATGACACACTTCAGTTTTGTTTTCTTTTTTAATGGCATACCTTTGTTTAGATGTTTTGTAATGGAACATTTTTGCTCTCTTTTGTTCTGACATACTTCTATTTTGTTTTTCTGTTGTTTTGGCACACTTTTGTTTTGTTTTCTTTTGTAATTACATACCTTTGTTGAGACAGGGTTTTCCAAATATAATTTCAAAGACCCTGGTTTAGATGGTTTTGTAATGGAACACTTATGCTTTGTTTTCTTTTGTTATAACATACCTTTGTTTAGATGTTTTTTTTAATTGAACACTTTTGTTTTGTTTTCTTTTGTAATGGCATACCTTTGTTTAGATGTTTTTGCAATGGTTAAATGTTTAGTTTATTTCTTGCAAGGCTTTCTCAATGTTATGTTTTCCCCATTAATAGCATATTTCAGTGTAGGTTTTCTTCTAAATACACACTTTTTTAATATAATTATCACGCTGTTATAACACTTTTCTATGTGAAAGTTTTAAAATATTCACACTGTAATCGGATGTGAGTCACATCCACGTGATATTTTATTTCAATTGTTAAGAGATTTGGGTATAAACAGACCCTTTTTTTACATCATTTGAATATTATTTTAGAACAGGATGTATTTTACGACATTTCAATTCATGCTCCCCTCTGACGGATTCGTCAAATCTGCCTTTTATTTATGTAAAACGAGACACATAATTACTGAATTATTGAAATACCCTGTTTTGTAAACATTTATATTAAAACTTGGCCATATAATGCTTGATGGATTTTATGCAAGGCAAACTTCCTAGTTTTATATTTTTAAGCAAAGATGTCGTTTAGTGGATGTTTAACGGTTTGTTTTTATTATTGATACCTTATAAAATTTATTAAAGCGAAAAGATATATATTGTCTTTGGATGCTTTGCTTACGTTTCAGTTTATTTATAGTAATCCGAGCATTAATTCTGAATATACGAGATATGCGACCAATAAAATAAAAAAAGTAGGTGCATGTAATAGGTACATGTATTGACATCCTTGACAAGATTATGGTAATAAAATGTGTTACTCATAGACAAAAATAGCATTAGGAAGTCGTGGAGTAATCCCCGACTGGTACAAATATATGTAATGTTTATGAAATACTTGAATATTTTTCGAATATTCAAAATATCCGTCAAATTTTCGAATATCTAACGAATCCTCACATATGCGGCAAATATTCGAATATCTGTTGAATATTCGAATATGACAAAATAGCACTAAATAAACATATTCTTGTATTTGCAGTCAGCTAATGAGGCTGCGGAGGCGTCAGCAATGGAGGTAAATATGCATTTTTTTGTCTTTGTGTTATAATTCAACTTTTGCTTTTTTAGAACTGAATGTTTTGAAATAATTTGATTTACACATACTTGGAGGTCTTAAACCGTTTTAAATCATAACTACTTGCTTAAGAAAATTGTAAATTATCTTTATGTTATAGATGCAAAGAAACGCAGACGACACTGACGGAAACTCATCACGTGACGATGAGGACGAGAAAAACGTGAGTACCACACATACGTTTGTTACGACAGTTCTTTGAATAAACAAGCGGTGTAAACATAGAAAAAGAAAGAACTTTATGGGTAAAATTAATTGGTATAAATATTTTTTATGTGAGGAAGCTATGTAAGGCCACATGTGTCACAAATCACATTCGTCACAATTGTGAAGAATGAGATCACATTCGTCACAAATTTTGTGATGCATGTGATCCAATGTTTTAGACAATCACATTCGTCACGAGTTTAAAATCACAAATGTCACAAATTTGAGATAAATATTGTTTTCTTCAATGCTTTTCACTGAGTCACAAACGTCACAAATTTTTAGGACTGAAATCAATTATTGGAACTAAAACTACAGACATTTTTATCCCCTCCCCCGCTGATGAAATCGGGAGTGATGGGACTGTTTTAGCGTGTTCGTCCGCCTGTCAGTCCAGATTTAGTTTCCGCACTATCCGGCCATTGATTAGTTATTATACACTGTATATGGAATCATTTCGTTTCCACGCTATTTTTCAGCAACTTCTGGATGGATATCGATGCTGCAACTTTGTAGGAACCTTCATTCACAAACCAGTTGCACATATAACCAGCATATCTCCATTTCTTTTTTAAAAACAGACTTATTGCCCTTGTTGTTGTTGTTATTTATAAAAACACTGTATATAGAACTATTGCTTTTCTGCGCTCTAGGAATTTCAACGAAATTTAGTTTAATATAAAGAGGAGATGCGCATCTCGAAAAATCTCGACGGGACACTAAAGGATTTGGTCCGACTTGAGGGTACGGTCGCTTATATGGGCTTTCCGGCGGCGACTTTAGATAAACACATAAACAAACAAACAAGATGTGCATATCATCATCATCATCATCATCATCATCAGTATTTCCCGTTTGGCCGTTTAATACAGAGTTATGATCCATAATTTATTATCATTTATTGTTCATAGAAAAGCATTAATTCAACCCTATTCTTCAACAAATCTGCTGAATAATTTAAACAAAACTATGTGGGTACATCTAATACCAAGCGGAGATGTGTATATTGACGGCACTTACCCGAAGTTAAGACCCCTGGTTGCTTAATATTCAGTCAGATAACTTAAGTATTTCATGTCTTCAAATGTTAAATATATCTAATTTTAATTGTGTGGGAACCTTCAATACAAAAAGGGCATGTGCATTATCGCCGTGACCTTGAGTGATATGGGCCCTGATAATTTATGCTTTAACCGACTATTTCCCCGTAGTCTTTATTCGAAATGTATCCTGCAATTGTTTAATTTTCAATCAGTATATGATGCTGTCGGCGGTAAACATTAATTCAGCGAATTTGCTTGCAAGATATTTGAATGACCTCGTGTAATTATAGCTTCGCAAGACCAATCATATTCTACAAGAAATGTTAAGTTTTCTTTAAGTTTATTTATTCAACTTCCTTCATGATTCTCATTTAACCCTTTCCTTTATAGATATTACTGGTAAAATAACTATATGAACCGCGCCATATTGAACCCTAGATGAGCCGTCAGTACTAAAGAACTCTGATATAATATAGGAATAACGCATGTTTCTTTTTTTCGTGTTAAAATATCTGTAGAAACCCAAGGGATTAGTTGGTACCCGACCCAACGTATCCCGAGGGTTTCAGCAGTTGTTATGACACG
Source organism: Ruditapes philippinarum (assembly GCF_026571515.1). NCBI lineage: Eukaryota > Metazoa > Mollusca > Bivalvia > Venerida > Veneridae > Ruditapes > Ruditapes philippinarum. The sequence continues at coordinate 11,718 of NW_026866761.1, read as the reverse complement.
GAACAATCATTCGTTAACGCTATTCTAGCATAAAGCATGCATAAATCTAACACAATCCATACACAATCAAGCAACATCACTGATTTTCCTCGGATTGCACGGGAACGTCAGCGTTGTATGTGACCGTGACGTCATTTCCGTTTTAGTTAAGCAGCGTCCGGGCCACAATGTATTGACGCTGTGCCACGGAAAACGTATATCAAAAAGGTGTTTTAACAGCGCATGAGCGCTAGAATCTCCTTGTTAAAAGACCTTTTTGGTCCTGTTAAAACACCCGAAATCATGGTTATAACGGCAGTTTTATGCTAGAATATAAAGTAATGAATAACAACATGGATTCCAAGAAGACTAAAAGCAAACTCACATTGCACAATACTAGCCGCAATTATAATACTGCTAATAAAGTTCACGAATTTTCATTGGTTTAGAGGCGGGATATATTTATAGGTTATTACAGAGGTCTGATGTGCCTTTATTCGATTTTGGCCCACTAAAAGAGCCCGAGGGCTAATACCGATCTTGTAGACCCATATCGCATTAAGGCACACCAGACCTGTTCTATAACCTTTTTATTGCATGTGCTCATTTATGTTTTGGTTTTCATTATAGAATTAAAAAAATCGTTTGAAAACATTGTTCAGCGACAATGTATAATTTATTTTAAAAAGCGAGGGACTTTTGACGTCGTCTAATGACGTTGACGTCATTTCCTCACAAACATTTGTTTTTAATATATTTTGGCGTTATTTAACTGTTTGGAGATTGTTTTTCAAGTGTTTCTTCAATTTTGCTTTTTTATCAAGATATGTTTCAGTTAAACGTATTTTTTCTTATAAAATTGTCAATCTTTCCGCGTTTTTTTAGCAACCCGAAGTGGGAAATCGATATCGGCCCAACCGGAAGTCGGACCGATATCGATATTTGGCGCATCACGTCACCTGACCACAGTCATATTACATGGACAAAACTCATATACGTTTAAATTCACATTTTTTTTCTATTTATAGTGTTTGCCGTTGCGTATTTATAGGTTATTACACAGGTCTAGTGTGTCTGAATGCAATATTGGCCAAGAAGAGGTATTGGCCCGAGGGCTTTAGCGGTCTCGTAGGCCAATATAGAGGATATTACATGAGTGTCTTTTCATATTGAATTTATTAAACGAGTTGGATAAAATAATAAATTGCGAGGCTCTGCCGAGCATTTTATTATTTTATTCATATCACAGGTTAAATTTTGGAGCCGATAAACCGAAAAATTGTTGTTATTTTGCCTTATAAACGCGGTAAAATCAAGCGACGTCCGCTAACGTTAAATGACGTCGACGTCAAAACGATATTATACTAGTTTATTGCATTTGTTACTATAAATAGTAACAAAAATGCTAAGGAAGTGTGCTGATATTGCCCAAAGAGTGCCGATATAAGCATGCATTGAGCAAGTGTGCCAGATATCGGCACACTTGCTAGTGTGCCAAAAATCCATATCATGACGTCACGTCCGGTTGACGTAAACAAGTTTTGACGTTGGAGCGCTCAAGATATAACTTATAGTTAACTTATCAGCATAACACGCAACAGGATAGATAAAGATTAAATTTCTGCACATTTTTATATGATTTTATAGAAATTTAATGAGCAGATATTTAAAATACAAATGTTTGTGGCGAACGGAAAATGTGAAGAAAATAGACACGATTTGTTAGAAAACAGTATGGAGATAAAACATTAAACTTTGTTTAGAAGAATAACATAATTGAGTGTCTACATATGCAATAAAAAGGTTATGATACAGGGCAAGTGTGCCTGAAGGAAGATATCGGCACACTTGGTCCGCATTGGCCCTCGGGCTAAAGCCCTCGGGCCAATACCTAACCAAGTGTGCCGATATCTTCCTTCAGGCACACTTGCCCTGTATAATTTCAATTCAAATCAAAATTTATTGGCTATCGACATGTAAAATGTCTTGGGCCATATTTACAATAAACATATATGGCAAAGACAGACATATTGTATAATATATACAAAAGCATACAAACATCATAATAAGTGTTACAAAAATTAATATTTCAAACATTTAAGAAACAGTAATATTTTCCAGGGTATTGTTTCTTAACGTAAAAGCATCTTTAATGTATTTAGCAATATTACATATTTTTTTCTTGTTCTTAGTTGACATATAACTATTAAAAATATTCTTATTAGGCCAAGATACATTACAATGATATTTAATTCTAAGATTTCTATATCTACTACAACAAAACATTAAATGATATTCATTTTCAATTACATTTTGGTTGCACATTTTACACAATCGGTTTTCTCTAACTATGCCACTATAACGACCTGTTTCAATTTCTAAATTGTGCGAGCTTAATCTAAAACGAGCTAAACAGTTTCTAAGAGCGTCATTTTCAATTACATTAAGATAGTTTTCAAATTTAAACTCCTTTTTGAAATTGCAATAATATTCAAGTTTAGGCATAGATCGTATTGATGCTGACCAATCTTGTAAAAATTGATCGCGTAAACGATTCTTAAACATTGGTAAATATTTACAACTGTCATCAAAGTTAAATCGTATATGAGCAAATCCAAGATGATCAATAATAGAATGTATACGAGAAGCCCAGCAGCTATTAATATTGTGGTCAATAAGATCTCTATACATAACATAAATGGGAGAAGAAACATTTTTCATAATTTTTAGCCAAAAATTTAAAGATCGTTCTTTACAGGTAACAGATAACGGTAATCTACCCAGTTCACCCAGTACCGCATAGTTAGGGGTTTGTTGTTTTACACCTAGAACATGCTTACAAAATCTGATATGTAATTTGTCCACTTCTTTATAGTTATATACCCCCCAAATCTCTGAACCATATAAAAGTATTGGCACCACCATTGTATCAAATAATAATAATTTAGTTTTAACATCAAATTTCACTTTGTCAAATAGAAGCATCAGATTGTGGTATGCTCTTAATGCTTGATCATGTAGCGCCTTTACTGCATGTGTCATATTACCTGTTTACATAAAATTAATGCCTAAGTAAGTAAAGTTATCTACTTGCTCAATTTTCTCACCGTTAATATAAAAATCTATATTTACATCATTAGATCTGCGCTTTTCAAAAACACATATTTTGGTTTTATTAACATTAAATTTTAAGACCCCAATTTTTCTGAATAATGAAAAATATTATCTATTTGTGACTGTAGACTAACAGGATTCGTAGTAAACAATATAATGTCGTCAGCAAACAATATAATATACATAGATAACAATTCCAAATCTTTATCAGTTAAAGTATTAAAGTCTATACTATCGATAATATCGTTTACGAAAAGAATGAAAAGTAAGGGAGATAATGGCTCTCCTTGCTTCAGACCGATCGATACATCGAAAAATTCAGACAACTGCATAGTACTAGATATTTTAACACAAGATTGTACATCATTATAAATACATTTCATCATATTGGTCATTTTACAACTAATTCCGGCTTGAATAAGTTTTACCCATAATGCATCCCTGTTAACGGAGTCAAATATAATAACCTCTAAGTAATATGGAAAATATGTAATGGCTTTATTACACTCCCGCGACGTCAAACATGTGATAAATCGCATTTAGGCACACCAGACCTGTTCTATAACCTTTTTATTGCTAATTTATGTTTTGCTTTTCATTTTCAATATAGGGATAACGCATGTTTTTTCGTGTTATAACATCCAAATACGAGACACATAATACCGAGTTTCATGTGAATATCTTTAGATACTAGTTACAGAAAAAACTCAACACAGAGGTTAATAATTGGAAAAATTGGGTAATGTTATGGGTATTGGTATGTTAGCTAACATTTTCATCCCGAACACATGTGTTAATATCTTTTGTGGTTGTACTAGTTACAAGAAAAACTAAACGCAGAACAAGGGAAATAATTCAGTCAAAATGGAAGATTATGAATCTTGGTGTGTGACTTCAAGTCAATATCTTCTGTTGTTGTAGAGATAAAAGTTACACGCAAAAACTAAACACTGACTTTCTAAGTCGAAAAAGAGACACTATTCAGTCAAAATACATGACAGAGTTATGGAACTTGGGATGTGACCTTTCACGTTCACCTCATACACATATGTGAAGTTTTAAGTGAACAGCTTCAGTTGTGGAGAAACAAGTGAAACGAAAATAAATCTGAACATTCCGTTTAGCTTATATTAACGACAATGAGTAGGTAAGCTCTCCTTTTCTTGGAAAAGTCGAACTAAAATACTTTTGTTTGAAACGGAACATCGTAAAAATAGAATGAATACTAAAACAGCTTCACTCGCTCCTTATATAGGTTTTTTCTGTCTTGGCTTACTAGTAGTTCTAGCTTCCCGCGTGATCAACCAACACATTAAAACCAAAAATTAAAAACATAAAAAAATAAAACATTGAATTTATTAAACTCGTTGAATAAAATAATAAAATGCTCGGCAGAGCCTCGCAATTTATTATTTTATCAAACTCGTTTAATAAATTCAATATGAAAAGACACTCATGTAATATCCTATATTTATTTGATGCTAACTAATGAAATACTGTTCTATCAATGAAATATATTCATATTATATCAGTCACAGTGTGGTGATATAGATTTGGGTGATATAAGCCACGCCCACTCTGCGTACGTATTTATAAGTCTGGATTCCCTAAACATGCATTAAAAATAACTGTTTAATTTCATTCTAAATGACATATTTCTCGATTCAAATGTCCGTAATTTTGTAAGATTGTTGACAATGAGACCGCAAAAAGAAATATAAATAAATAAGGATTATTTTGCTTGCAGCGTTAACGTTTGCCGTCATATTGTTTACGCGCGCGTAGTCTCCGCGCTTCAGTAGTAAACGGTCTAAAAGCACTTTTCAAAAGGCACATAAAATAAAAAGAAAATGTGTTTGCTTTTCGTGAATATGAACTATATCTCACATCGAAGTGAGAAAATGTTCATATTTTCACTCGCGCTACGCGCTCGTGATACATATTTCATTTTTTTTCTCACTTCTCAGTGAAATATATTTCATATTCACTCAAAACAAACAAATATCCTCTATAAAATTCACTAAACACCGTCGTTTGAAACTATCTAATCATAAAAGGCGAAAAAAGCTAAGACGCGTCGAAACGATAAAGCGGCCCGCCACAAAGACACGATCTGTTTAAACGAATTAACTATATTATTATTACTAGTGGAATAGATATGGAAAGTTCCATAGAGCGTCTGCAAGGTTTTGGCACAGACTTGCAAAATCGTCTCAGGAAAGAAGGTTCCTAGATGTCAAAATGTGTCATACTCTTTAATTGAACCAAGATTCCTGAAAGTCTGCGGAAGTCAAAAGTCTGTCAGACCAAAAAAGGTTCATTGATGTCAAAAGGTCCTAATCTCTAATTAGATATCCTGAAAGTCAACGGGGGTCTCAGCTACTTCCCAAAACAATCATATATGGTCTCATTGGTGTAAATATGGTCATAATTTGTACTGAAACTAAGATTAAGTCTGTGAGATTCCTTTAGACTGTCGCTGTATGGTGGGAAGAAATTTGAGGGTTCACAGAGGTAAAAGATCACTTCCAGTTGAAGTCTGATACTATGCCGTGCATTGTCACCAAAATTTTTTGAAGGTTTCGAGAACGTAAGACGACTTGATAGCAATACCATTACGACAATGCGACAGTTCTATGAAGACAATACAATGCCGACGATACGATATTGCAACAAGTTAGTACGATGGCGATAATGCAATGGTGGTGAAAAGATATTGGTATCGTGATGTCGACATCACAATATCGATTTATTGCATTGTCGCCCTTGTACTATCGCACTGATATAACCACGATTGTCCTTATGATATTCCGTGTATCACATATTGAAAAATAAACTTGTGACATTTGTGATTCGCCTGTTTAAAAATTCTCAATTTTGCTTGTGACGTTTGTGATTGGCATTTTTACCCGATTTTGGTCAATCACATTCGTCACAAAAGTCATTTGTGACGAATGTGATCACATTCGTCACAAATTCATAAAAACTTGTGACGAATGTGATTTGTGACACATGTGGCCTAACAAAGCTAGCTATTCAGCTAGCATACCGAACGTCAGCGGTTCTACTTAGGAGCCCGTTCGTGCATGAAATAATGCACACACAGAGGGGCATCTGAGTGCTTTCTATACCAGAAAAGCGAGAAAATCTCCAAATGACCTTTACTGTGTTGGTGCAGAGTTAAACAAAAACAAAAAAAGAAGAAAGTTAGGCATCAAAACCATGTGCAAATGTTTATCCTTAAGTGTCTTCTATAAATGAACAAGCCATTTGTTTCCCATTTGTCATTTCTGTAGTTTAGTTTCTCACTTTGGTATGATTTAAGAAGTTTGCTTAGTGTTATAACAACATATTTGTTTTAAGTATTGTCAAATTAAGTAGTGGCGTGACATAGTGGTTAACGCGTTGGACTAGTAATCTAAGGATTGCTGCCAGCACCAGGGGCAAACCCTGTCAGGGGCAAGCCGTTGTTTTCGAGAGCAAGAAACTTTACATTCATTGCTTGGTACTTGTTGGTTCAAGGAATGGATTCGAGAATGCTTCAATAAGCTTATAGCTTCCAATATAATCGAACAGAGCTGCATTACTGGTACTGGTACTGGTACTGCAGTACGTACTGCAGCGATTTTGCAAGTACTGGTACTGGTACTGAATTACTCTTACAAAATTTTGCTACTACTGGTACTGTAACTGCATTACTGTCTTAAAAAGTGGTACTGCTACTGCATTACCCAGTACTTTTGGTTTTGATAAAAATTAAAAATAGCATCAATTTTTCTTATAAAATAAAGCTGTAAATTACATTAACTATATTTTATTTTTGTGAAAAAGTAAGTTATCAAATCTAAAGATAATTTGCTGCAATATTCCTTCAAATGTTAACATAGTATTCATCACAAAAAGCACCAAAGACTTTAAGTAAAAAATAAATTAAGATAAACAGACTCATTAACTCTTTGCCCTAAAATATCCTTATTAAAATCTTTTATTACTTTGTATTTACTAGTAAAAGAGCAAAATTAATTAATAAAATTAATTTCTTCTATTCTAAATAATCCCATTTCAAGTGAAAAAAGTGATATTGTTAGCACCATAAAAAGTTGTTATTTACTTTGGTATAAATTATTAAACAGAGGTGTGAAGGTGTGAAAGGCAACAAAAGACTGTTGTGCTTTAAATGAAAGATGTTTGCATTGTATATATACAGTTGACTGGTTACTAAACAATTAGATATGACATGAATATATGTTGTAAATATTGTTTGTAAAAAGTATGTTAAAACTATAAAGTTGTAAATATGTTATGTTAACTTTAAAGTAAATTATGATTCTATTTCTTTGCTGAATAATATTTGCAATTATTTGTTTGACACTGTATTTATTCAAACTTTGATGAATATATAAAAGTAATGGTACTGATACTTAATTACTTCACCAAAAAAAGTACTGGTACTGCAGTACCGAGCTAAAATCTAGTACTGGTACTTGTAATGGTACTGCATAATTTGCCAAGTACTGGTACTGGTACTTAAGTACTACACCCTCAGTACTGATGCAGCTCTGTAATCGAACTAAAATAAATTTGTATAAAGTAAATATATATTAAACTATTTTTTACATTTATACAGAGGGTTTTCTGGCCAAAATGTTTACTTCTGATGCTAGCGGTTATGATGTTACTGGCTGGCATTGTTGCAGTGATTGTTGTCGTTGATAAAGATGATCCAGGTAATCCAAATATTAGTTACACCAGCTTTGCCCGAAAAATTAAGCAAATAATAATAATAATAATAATAATAATAATAATAATAATAATAATAATAATAATAATAATAATAATAATAATAATAATAATAATAATAATAATAATAATAATGATAATAATAATAATAATTCAGCTATATATGTCTGTTTATAATACTGCGCGTTTGTAACGTCGCTTTTGATTGGATAATCGTGACGTTTATATAGTTTTATATACACGGCTGTTGTCGAATCATGAACAAATCTTACTTTTTTCTCTAAAAAATGATGCTTGCTGTATTATAAAATCGTTATAAAGATTGTTGACATGTTATATGACCGTATATAAACGGCTATTTGCAATATAACCCTCGCCTAACGGCTCGGGTTATATTTACAAATAGCCGTTTATATAGGGCCATATAACCTGTCAACGATCTTTATAACTAATAATGTATACGTCTTTATAACGTCGTTACTTCTATAAATTATTTTAATTATTGATTTTTAAATAATAAAAAACAACAACGTTTCAAGTTTGACCTTGAAACTTATTTTATATGCATAATACATCATAAACCTTTGCCAATTGATAAATAGTGTATTATTCATGTATGATTGATCAAGTTCTTCATTAAATTTTAAAAACAACAGCATTCAGAAACTATAAAAACAACAACAAATTTAGCAAATTGATTTCATTATGTTATTTGTCACTTAAGAAATTATCATCCATTAAACGTAATTACCTCAAGTTAGAAAAAACAACATAAATACAAAGATAACAAGAACACCATAATTTAAAAACGTGATTTTAACTGAATTATCGTTATAGACCTAATTAGCATTAGTTAAACTGACTTCGCCATATTAAAAGTTTAAAATATAGACAACAACAACAACAACAACAAAATCATCATCACTAACAACAACAATAAAAACAAAAACAACATCATCATCACCATCATCATCGCCATCATCATCATCATCAACTAAATCATCATCAACAACAACAAAAGCAACAACAGCAACAGGGACCGATCACCGATATATTACTTACAATTTAAGATCAATGTGAAATAAAGTCAGAAACAAACAATAATCAGTAATAAGGTGTATTCAATCTAGGTCATTGCGAGAAATTTTATATTTCTTTTTGTATAAATATTTTGATTTAAGAGAAATTCTATTTTTTTTAGAACCAAGGGGTAAAGTCATACCTGATCCAATAACACATGGTAAGTTCATATTTATATAGTTTATACTATATCATATAAAACATGTATCTATAAATAAAATAATTCCTTCTATTTGCTATTACATGTTTGTATCTTTGGATTATCTTAGATCTGAATCTCTTAATGGTTTGCCAAGTTTAATTTGTACTACAGTTTTTATTTTATCATGAATGGAAGTTAAAGTTTCGTGTTTGTTTAATTTGCTTCCTTTATGCCTCATCATAAACACGGGGTTATCCAGAATTCATCATGTTTATACTTTCTTTGGCGGCGGGGGATGGGGTATGGATTTGCCCTTGTCGACCCGTACCGCTGCCCTGTTGGCCGTCTATATAGTGAAACAGTACAAAAATGTTGCTACATGCGTGACCAATGGAGACATTTCTAGTTTCATCTGTTTAAAATTGATGTTACTTTTCATTGTTATGATTAGTGGTAACCGAATGACGCCAAGTGTAGTGATGTACAGTTCTTTTTTCTGGTAAATTTTGAAAGCGGAATCCTATACATATTGGGCTTGACTTTTTTTTACAAACTTGAGACTTTACAGACTTTATTTCAATACCATTGGCTAGACTAAATACATATTGTGTTGTACATGTACTATATTTTATTTTTATTTCATGTTTGATATTTCATATTGTATTGTATTGTATTGTGTCGTGTTGTGTTATATTGTATTGTGTTGCATTACATTGCATATGCAATATTGTATTGCATTGTAAATAATGTATTGTATAATATTGTATTTTATTGTATTGTTGGTAGCATGCTGTGGCGTTTGTTCAAGTATGTATCGTCCTTGCGCCTGTTGTCCATTATAATAATGAAAAATACATTTATGGAACTGTTTTGTCGCGCTGGTACTCTATATTAGATATAACTTTCAATGAAAAGACTTAGACATAATTCATGACTGCGCCCATTGTATGGAATTTAAAAAAGAGGAAATAATTCTATAGAATACAAGAATTTCTTTGGCTGAAAAAAAAAACAAGTTACTAACTGAAATCGATCCAATGGAAATCCTGACACCAAAATTGAAAGTGTTGCAGGTTTTGTACAATTACGGCTGTTCAAGGACTGCAGTGATAAAGTTATACTCCCATAAATACCGACCATACCCCCTAGTACCTGCTTAAACAGGCCTCAATAATTAAACATGAAAATGATATTTAACTAAATATTTTAACACACAATCATACAAACAAACTGTTTGATCATGTGACCAATGTTTTCTGTTTTCTTTTTTTCAGAGGAGTGTAAGAGTAGACTATTTTATCTTGGAGATAAATTGAACTTTACGTGTATCTTTGACACCACACACGAGTACAGAAAAATACTGACGAAAGCGAAAAAAGTTGAAGTTATACCGCAAAACAAGGTACAAGTAAGACTTAATTTCCTTTAACTTTCAATTTATGCTTGGGGACCATACGCCGATTTTCATGAAAAAGTGTCACATTGAAGGTTCCATGATAACCGCCGTATATATGAACACATCTGCGAATGTTTCTAAATTCAAAATTTTACCATTTTATCATTACAGTTTTCGACAACTTGCAATCATTTCTTGATAAGCCAAACCTTAACCTGCTGATTTTTTATAATGCATTTACAGTACTCCATGATTTCAGTATCAAAATATAAAAAAATAGCTAAAAGTTGGAAAAGTTCTTTGAACAGCTTAAAAAATTATTACAGAAAAATATACTGTTAAAATACGAAATCATGAAGTTGAAATCGTGAATTCGTGATGTTGAAATCGTAAAGTTGAAATCGTGAATTCATGAAGTTGAAATCGTGAATTCATGAAGTTGAAATCGTGAATTCGTGAATTCCGTTTGTTGAAAACGTGAATTCACGATGTTAAAATTATGGGCTCACGAAAATGAGACCGGAAATTCATGAAATTGAAATCCCCAGCCGTCTTTCGTATAAAAATCCATTTACAATATACTAGAATTCCTGATCAAAGTGTTTTCCTCTTCTTTTCTTTAACAGGTTCTAGCAAACAACTTATTTACGTATTTTATGAATATTACTGACGACGTTTCAAGTCGTTATGAATTAACTATCACAACCGAATCACGTGCTAAATGTAGTTCAAATGGGACATATGACGTCATATTCAAAGATGAAAAGAACAAAGCTATACACTCGGCAAATGTTAGATTCGCAATAAAAGGTAAATAACTAATCATAAACATACACTTGTTTCTAATATGTTGTCTATGTTATATTATGTTATTGCAGCTAAATTATTTTGCCAGGAAGCTTTTGTCGCGATTCGAGGCAAGTTTACCGGACTTGGAAGCGAGCTGTTTAGACAACTTACGATTTGCTAGTTGCAACCTGCCTTATAGGCAAGTTGTACGTCACTATCTGGTAGGCAACTTGCTATGTGCGAGCTGCATTGGGATATATTGTTGGTAATTAGCCTTGAAGGCGAGCTGAACACTGGGCTATCTTTTAAGCCACTTGCCTTGGACTATCTTGGAGGTCTATCTTGTAGGTAATAGTTATAGTTCAGATTTTAAAAAATATGGAATTTATGTATGTCTTGTAGGTAACTAGCCTTGAAGGCGACTTGTATCGGGCTGTCTTATACACAACTTGTCTCGGATTATCTTGTAGGCCCCTTT
>NW_026866760.1:0-16468 GCF_026571515.1 Ruditapes philippinarum | reverse complement strand
GTCCAAACTCAGTCTGTGCCACACGACAATCGACACGCCAATGGCCTGGTTTACCGCACCGGAAGCAACAACCAGGTTTCCTGTTGACCATCTGTGCCTGTGATCTCGTCCTTGTTGATGGTGTACCGGTGGAGGGGTTACCGGATAGCATACCGTCTGCTTCTCGTGCGTCTCTCCCGTTGAACTTTACGTTCTGCTTGCAACTGGGTTTTATAAATCTTTTTCTCATCGTCAGAATTGCCTGCGAGCGAATGAGCTTTGTAACACTGCACTTTGGGGTCCAACGCACCTTCGGGTCAGACCCCAGAGTGCGTTACGCACTTTGGAGTCCAGTTTTGACCCCAAAGTGCGTTAAACAGGTACATTTGCATTTTGTTACATCAGACAAACGACCGCACTTTGGGATCATAAAAACTCAATCAATAAAAATGAATTATCATGATGTTTGAAATAATATATTGCAGTCAAAGTCAATGGAAAACAACAATCAAGGTATTAATTAGACGCAAAACATGTTCACTGAATTATAGTAAAATCAAAAGGGATTTTAAATTATCTTTATCAGTTAGTGAAGGGCTTTCATCAAATAAAAATTTTGTATCAGTTAATAAGCTCAAAATGTTTTTTTTCTCACACTTTACATATATTTTAAAAGAATGTACACCTTTCATTAACTCCATTGTTTTAGCTAATTGCATCATTTTTTCCGCTTTTTTATTCTCACATTTGAAAGAAATGTGATAGTCTTAGCATAGACAAAGCTTTAAATTCTTGGCAATCTTAATAAGACATTTCAGTACAAAAGTGCCTGATAATATTTTGAAAGGGCCATTTATTTAGCTTATCTAAATGTGATATTTAAGAAACTTGACTTGATGAAGATGCGGCCTTAAGTAGTACTTAGTCCCTACAGGCAGTACACAAAATTTATCATAAACTATTTAAGTAGTCACACATTAAGAGCGGAACTTCGTGTAAACTTCGTCATGGGGGATCTAGAGGGGATGGTGGGGTTTCGATTCCCCCCACCGAGATTATAAAAATAACGTTTTTAAAGGCCCATTATGCTTTTATTTTTATTTCTTAAAAGCTTTTTAATTTCAGTGTACTTCTTTAGTATCCAAAGAGTTACTCACTGGCCAATTACCTGATCCTAATCTTTTTATCATTTCCTTTTTTGGCAATGAGTATAGTTATAGTGAATTAGTATTTTATATGGATGTCAAATACTTAAATGTTTCGTTTACTTTTTGTTTTCTTTTTTATGATAATATACATTTTACAGTATATTTTTATTTTATTTTTTATTTCTATTCTATTTTCTTTTTTGTAAACTTATCTTTTATTAAATTTACATGTGATAATACATTGAATTTTTATATATATACATATTACGCATCTGTTTAAGATGCTGTGCCTGTACTTTCCTCATCAGAACACATTTCGCCCACTTCTGAAGCAGTGTCGGTTTCTTCATCGTCACTCACGTGTATGATTTTATTTAAATACGTTCAATTGCTTCTTCTTAAGCTATATCGCTTCTCAAAAAACGCGCTTCCACCTGTTCAGCATGTCTGAAACATGAATTCCATTCTTCGATGGCTATGTTATTAACAGCATTTTGGGTCAGCTTCAAGACATCTGTCATCTTAAAAGTTACATTTTCAGAGGAAACCTTTCTTTAACTTACATCTTTCAACCTTTAAAGCATTTCTTATACAATGTCGTCAGTTTTCTTTTTGCTTTCTCTAGACATTTCTAACATTTTTTCTTAACTTTACGCAAGTGTAAATCAACCTGTGTAATAAAATATTCGATCTCATATTCATATATGAAAATGAAAAAACCGGTCAAACTTGTTTTCTGAAAAATTTACTGTTCTGAGACGAGTAAAAATAAAATGTGTCTTACCAGGAGTGGAAATTCTTATAAATATTATTCACCTCGAATCAACTTCCAGTGACGTCACGAAATTGAATCAGCGACAAACTCAGATTGTGGAAAATAATCAGAAAATGTTGAATTATTCCTACAAACAGTGTGGCCATACCACGTGACTATGACGTCATTTTCGGCATCATTTCCAAGACAAATGTTGCTCGATTCGGAAAATAAAATAGCCGTAAATATTCTATTTCTGTACCAATTTCTTTGGGATATGCACCAGTCTACGGGGAAAAATATAAGCTTTCCACAGAATATTGGATCGTCGTCAGTTTATAAGCCGTTTTATCAAACACTTTGCATAACCTTGGAAGTTGCTTGTATTTGAGCGGGCTTCAGTTGCAAGCTCTTTCGTTTTCTGGCGTTATCTGGTCTACGCCATGATTAAAAAGTCAGGTTTACATCAACCGGGAGTACGGAAGGCAAAACTCTACCTAAATATGTTCATATTTTTATTATGAATGACATAAATCTTACATTTTTCTTCAATTGTCAATTATGGCACCTGTTCCAAGTCGAAAAAAAGGACTTCAGTTTAAAGCAGATTTTAGAATCTGTTGCAAATGCAAAGAATCATGCCTACCGTACTCTTTCTACAATTTAGTTTTTTATTGTTGATCTTTCACAAAAAACTAATGTTTCTTAAAGCAATTACACTTACATGTATCGCAATAGTGCACGACACGTAGATTTAGTCCTGTCGAAAACTAGTATTTTTGATTTCGTTTTGAAGATGTTTGAAGTATTGCTCATCTTATCCTTTGTAGTTAAAATGTGTTTTATTCTATTTCACAATGGCGAAATTGATAAGAAATATATTTATTTTATGCTTTTCAGTGGATTACTGATTTATCCGTGAAAATTATATTTGGTAATTTCACAGTGAAAATTATCAAAATATAATTTCACTCTTTTCAATGACGAAACTACTTTTTTAAGATTTTCCCCATGTGGTACCTCAATTTTATTTTTGCTGACAATTCTGACAATGTCAGGCTGTTTAAAGAAAAAGCAAAACTGAAATTGATAAATAACTTAAATGTCAAAAGTAATAAAAAGAAGAAAACTTACTTCTATTCATTCAAATTCATGAAATTCCAATCACCAAATTTCGTTTTTTTGTTTCATTTTGACAGTCTCAAAAATACATTCCTTCCCCATGCAAAACTGCTCTTGATGACATTTGGGCATATTAAAGTATCCTACGAGCAATAACTGCCGTATGCTTTATGAAAAATTGAAAGCATTGACAGCCATAACTCGAAGAATAAGTTAAATCAACCCAGCGTTCTTGAGCACGTTTCCAAGTTTTCCATTTTCCTAGCTCCTTTTCTGAATGTTTTCACATCTGTCAACACTTATTTTTTGTCTGTTACAATCCTCAAATAAGTTTTTCTTTCTTTTAAAAATGTGTATGACTAACAAATCCAAATTATATCCCTCTGAATCTTACACAATTATTTTCCTCCCATGAAATACACAACTTTAAAAAAATGGCTGCCGCTTACAATTTACAAAGCCAGGCCTAATATAAATTCGCACCAAGTAACAGAAATATGGATGGATGGTTGGACTTTTTCTCCTACAAGAATTGTTTGTTTTTATTATCAAAACAAGCGATCATTCATATTTTTTTAATAAAATTAATAAATATCACCGTCATTTAATGTTGATTGGCGGACTTATTTTTCAGCTCAAGACTTCTTTTTTTAAATGAGAAATTCCGAATAAATGGGGCTCTCAATGGGGGAAACAGTTTTTAATAATAACGTTAAAATTATGGAAATTTCGTTTTAACTTGTTTTTAAGCATAAAAAAAAAAGAAAATTTGTCTGTTTGTTGTGTAAGATGTAATTTTATTTCATCTCGTGAACTTTAAAAACAGTATTCTCACTCGTGGCTTCGCCACTCGTGAGAATACTGTTTTTAAAGCCCACTCGATGAAATAAAATTTCATCTTACACACAAACAAACAAATATCCTCTATATGCTCTTAGTGAGAGAAAGAGTTAAAATAAAAAAAAAAAAAAAAAAAGTTTTGTATGCTACGGAAATTATTACACTTTAACGCGAGTGTTGTAAAGTTATAAGGTAATTTTTTTATTCTATTTTTTTGTAAAGAGTAACTGACAAACACTGACACACGTGAATGTGACGATTAGGTTCTTCTGTCGTCAAAAGAGAGACTTTTAAAAGGTATATACTTTGAATTGCCGTATTATAAATTTCTATAGAGTTTGATAAACGAAATCACAATTTGAAGTACTATGCACATTAATCAGTATCAAAATCAAGAATCTAATTGCCATGCGCATTAACATGACGTTGACATTTTATGCTAATTAAACTATAAGCACTTTCATCATCAATAAAGAGCGAGAATGGAGACCATGTGGAGTAAACAAAGTAAAAAATAGTAAACAGAAAAATAATTTTACAAAAAAAAAACATTCAAAAAGACGGAAATAACAATGATTATCAATAATTATATGAATATTTACATTAAGATCTGTAATAGCAACACCGGTAAGATCTATAACTGGGGTCCATATGACACTGATGCTTCCATTGAATAATTGATAGCTAACATAAACTAAGTAAAATTACGATTACTTTTGAAGAGTATATTCAATTTTTATACTCCAACTGTCAAATGACTTACTTCTTTATTTACATATGAGATAATTCACTTATTTGGCAAATGCATTATGTTTATCATGTTTTAGATTTTAATATGTGGTCCTTTTTTAAATCTTAAAATGCTACAAAAATCCTGTTGAGGACATCTGCATGTCATACCGCGTGCAATAATCCATGCATTTACAGCCAATGACCTCATCGATAAGAAATAGTCCCAAATAGCCCTATCGTTTTTATTTAGTTGAAAGAGACATTATTGTTAAAACATTCTACTCGATTTAAATGTTTTCAAACCATAAATATTCCGTTCCATTCCTCTCTTTATTACAATGTGTATTAGTGAGCTCTCTGATAAAGCTGGGTTGACTGATATAATTAACTAAATTTGTCAGATATGCAGTGTATTAACAGAAATAAATGCAATAATAAAATAAATAGTGTTTAGTGTTCCTAAGTGAACGAAGTTATATCCAGTTCACGAAAAACGGTTACCGTGGGTATGAAAACAGGATGTAAAAATATCTTTATCAACGAGTGCCACTGTGTTAAAAAGCTGAATATATCATACTAAAACATTGCTACGTGTTCTTCACCAAGTATATACGAGTAAATGTGGTTATACGTATAAATAACTCTTTTCAAAAGAATAACATTTGACTTTAAAATTGCCGCGTTGAGGCGTAAAGTTCCCTTTTCACAGTTTACAAATGGAAGTGAACCTGAATGTGCAAGTTCATTGGACAGGCTAGCTAAGTCAAACCGAGCCTGCAACATTTTCAATTTGGCCGTTTTTGGCGATATTTAGAGTTTCTGTTTTCTCTCTATTTTGAATATTCCACGTTTAGTATTGCTTCATGACACTAATAGATTTTTCATAATCATTACCGTGAAAGGGAGAATGATTATATATTCTTTACAAATGCTTTTTACGACTTTTAAAATCACTTATAGCGCAGCGAGTAAAAATCATTCGTGTTTATGTAAATCGTATAATAGTAAATAAAATTATAATAGTAAATAAAATGTTTTTCATGGTTAACATAATTATAGAAAGAGAACGGTAGGCATGTTGCTTTGCATTTGCAACGGGTTCTAAAATCTGCTTTAAACTGTAGTCCTTTTTTTCGACTTGGAACAGGTGCCAGAATTGACAATGGAAGGAAAATGTAAGATTTATGTCATTCTTAATAAAAATATGAACATATTTAGGTAGAGTTTTGCCTTCCGTACTCCGGTTGATTTAAATCTGGCTTTTTAATCATGGCGTAGACCAGATAACGCCAGAAAACGAAATAGCTTGCAACTGAAGCCCGCTCTAATACAAGCAACTTCCAAGGTTGTGCAAAGTGTTTGATAAAACGGTTTATAAACTGACGAAGATCCAATATTCTGTGGAAAGCTTATATTTTCCCCCGTAGACTGGTGCATATCCCAAAGAAATTGGTACAGAAATAAAATATTTACGGCTATTTTATTTTCCGAATCGAGCAACATTTGTCTTGGAAATGATGCCGAAAATGACGTCATAGTCACGTGGTATTGCCACACTGACAAAGCTACGCGATTAAAAAAAGTTACCTGTGGTATTTGATGCATTTATGTATTGTTTATCGAAATGGCCCGATAGATTATTTTGATACGCTGTTTTGTTGATTTGTTCGGCCTAAATTATGTTGGGGTGGGGAAAAGGCGTTTCATTCCTTGTGTTAATTTATACTGTATAGGGGGTATATTTGGATATTATCATTAATATTGATACAATTTCAAGTTCCTGTGATCTGCCTAACCTATTTTTCGCATTGTTATTGGTCTTTGTTATGTAAACAAAGGCTCAAGTTATCATCCTAGGACAGTTGCTCGCTTGTGATGGCAGTGGGGCCCGTACCAGGGTTTATTTTTAATTTTTGACCTACATGTTTTCCTTTTTGTCTTAACGTGCGACTAAAGCTTTGTAAAATAGCTTTTGCAGATTCGTTATAAATGTGAGTAATTTCCTTTACAATATGATTAAGCGATAAATTTGGATCCAAGTTTAAAGGAAAATTATTTGAAAGGTATTCTACGTTCGCTACCTTATTCAAATTAGTTTTTTGAATAAACGCGTTTTTTCGGCTGGGTTGCCATTTAATCGGGTTGCTATTTGCAGTCGGACTGTTGACACCATTGCTATCACTTTTAACAAAGTTAATTTCCATTGACAATAAAGAGTGTCCATCTGAGAAAATGCAATCTAATTCATTAATTTTGAAATCGTTTAAATATTTCAGCATATTTGCAGACGAAATGGTAAAGTCGATTACCGACATCTTGTTGACGAATCTGGTGACGCGCATTTCAGAAGAAGTACGGGACGAAACTTCATGAAATAAATTTCTGTGTGCCAGGAAAATTGTGGAGAAGGTTGTTATATGTACCTTTACACAGGAACATCACGAATTTCAGAGAAAAAAGGGAAAAACCTACTTTTTGGCTGCATCCGCCATCTTGTTTGTTTGGGTAACGAACGGCGTGATTCCTCCCCTTGATAATAATATCGTCATACTGATCTATTTTGCACTCAACACAGCAAAATATATCAAATTGTTTTACAAGATCAACAAATTCTAGGTAATTTACTCTACCCTTTATGCAACAAACATTAAGAGTACCAATTTTTAAACACCGATAATTCACTGACCCCTGTGCGTCCTAGGTTTTAACATTGCGTTTTCTTGATTCAACAGGTGGTGAGTCATTAACATTTTGGGAATTGGTGCGAGTTTTCTGTGATGTATCTATGGATAGGTATTTGGATCCGTGACCTCTGGTGGTTGACCTTGACCTTGATGAACTGATCGAAAGACGCTCAACGATGACGTAAAGTTTGACGGCCACGACCAATCTCCTACGCAGTGATCTCCCCTTACAGGATAAGATCTCTGCCAGTCAAGATTTTTGACGATATGATTTTTTTCAATTTTGATATTTATTTTAAAAAGTAGACACGGTTTTGCTAATGATTCAAGACCGTTAGGTGTTAGATGTGAACTTAAATAAAAAATAATGTTGGAAAGATAAATATTATGAAAATAATTTTAAAAGTTTTAATATCGCACCGTTTATTTACAAAACAATGGCCCCTCTCGAAAGAGAAATCATTCAAGTAATGACTATTTTCGGCTCTACACTTTACAAAGATAATTTTTTAAAAATCATATCGACATATTTGAGACCAGAGTTCATGTTATAATGTCGCTGTTTATTACAGATAAAACATGTTTTCAATGATTTCATTGGCTTTTCCGCCATCTTTACACAATCATGTGATAAGACTATCATTTGTGTGAAGGCAGTGGTTACTGGCCGTAGCGTAACCGGTGCGCGGAGTTTGGGCCACGACGTTGCCGATAACTTATCTTTGTTTGTTTCCGTCCGTATGTGCTATCCTTCGAAAGAGATAATGTATTTGAATCAGAAATCGATTCCGATTCGGACACGTTATCATGGCTTGATTGTTGTTCGTGGTGTATCCCGTATTTACCATTTGACGTTTTATTTCATCTTGTTTAATTTTGATACAATCGACTATTCTTTGTTTGACGTTCGCATTTCTAGTGTCTGTCCTTTGACTATTAAAGCAGCAGGATATGCCATTCGGACGTAACTCGCTCCATGTAGTTCACGCAGCGCCTTAAATTTAGCCCACACGGATTTGCGAGCTTCCGATATTTCTTTTGGATAGTCCCTAGAAATCCCTATCTGCGTCCCTTTAAGAAGTGTTGCATTTTTTAAAATGAGGTGCACCTGATCGACACGACAGAGTTAAATGTGGCTAAAATTTGGCGAGTTGGTGGCCTTCTATAGGCGGCAGTTCCCAGTCTGGGCTTGAATACTCTACCAATTCTGTAGGCCCTAGTGATGTGAAATGAGGATTTTTCTAATCGATCGACAATGACTGAACTCACTAATTCGACAGGATTTTCACCTAATAGTTCATCGCATTTTGAGAATAACAAGTTTACTTCTTTCTGCCGGGCCTCCAGGTCAATGTGTTTATACTAGATGAGTATTAGGCTCTGATCTACTACTTCATGCGCAGCGCTATTAAAATGAACATAAGATTCAATATTGATAACGTATGTTATGTAAATAATTAAAATAATCAGAAAGGTTCGGTTTGATGGTAAATGCGATAATTTTACGAAAATAAAAAATCGAAATTGGTAAATGATACAGAAAATAAAATGATAACATAATATTGCAAAACCGCTTAAAACACCAATTGTTGATGTTTATGTGTATGACCAAATCAACAGGCGTTAGTCATGTACAGTAGTAAATTCTTAAAGTTGATCGAACATTTTGTTAGATGTTTTGCGTAGAAAGTAGTATATTTTATCATTTTATTTCGATACTGAGATTTGAGTCCCGTTCGCTTGAAGCTTTATTTGTTAAATTTGACTTTGAATAAGTCAGTGAGTCATCATCATAATTGAATCATCAACATCATCAACAACAACATCAATATTTAGATGATGATGATGATAAATTGTATAATTATATTACTATTAACATTATATTATCAGTAACATTATAATCAGCTTACATATCAACAACATCAACATAATACAACCGCATAATATGGCCAGTTATGTGCAAACAAACAAACAAAGCATTGGCTTAAAAAAAGCAGCCCCAGCAACAGTATACAAGTATATCAGTTGCCAACATTTTTCGATAAAGTGCTTACAATATTCTTTAGCAAACAGACAACAAGTTACTTAACGTGTTTTAGTTCCGTAAACAAGCAAACGTATGTGAAATATATGCATAACCAAACCATTATGTCATTGTTATACACTACACTAACTTAAACATATTGTGAAGCATTTATACCCAACTTTCTTTTTTGGCCTCCAATTTTCAAAAACCGCTACACCCCGGAAAAGTTACTAAAATGTAATCAATCCTTAACCTTTCTATTTGTACATTTCCTGTAATTTAATCAATTAACAATATAAAATAACTATCATCTTCTTATATACCAGCATATCGCGTCATCACAGAGCTTTAAATGTAACCAGACATTTTCCCATCTAGACTCTTTGATCATTCTTTTAACTTCAAGGTTTACTCCGCGTTTAACGCTATTTTTCCCGACTTCAATCACTAGCGCCGTTTGGCACATCATTCTTCAATTCGGATTATATGTATATACGCGGCACTCGCACATCTCACAAATGTACGACCTAATTGAAGGCATTAATTTGATTGTGCATTTTCTTTTGACTGGGCAGCGCAGACTTTTACCAAATTCGCCAAGCTTGGTTATATCATTAGACTTCATGATTTGGTTGTCCGCAAGCGGATCAGTATATTGCGTTGGGTTGCCAGCAGTGGAACAGTGTCCTGTGTAGAATGATAAGAACCTTGCGTTGGGTTTTCCGCAGTGGATCAGTACCTTACGTTGAGTTATCCGCAGATGGATCAGTATCTTACGTTGGGTTGTCGCAGACAAATCAATATCCTGCATTTATATATCTGCAGGCAAATCCTTAAATCAACAAGTACAAATGTTGCTGCAATGCAGCAATTGAGAAGCTCCGCGCAAAAAATGTGCTCATTACAGATACCTTACCAAATTATTCCTACGCACAGGTCATGTTATATTCAGATTAAGTACTATTGTAGATTTTTTCCGAATGTTTTGTAAACCATTTTTTGCATAATTATACTTATCTTATGCACTGTCCATAATTAAAAAGAGGGGGAAATATTTAATATAAAAAATGCTTTCACTGATGCCTACCTGGTAAGGAAAGTAATTTCTTTGAATACAAACAAGACTTACAAGACTTGTAAATGTTATGTGACATGACTGTACTGTGTTCTGTTTCAGTAACAGAAGATAGATGATAGAAATATCAAAGTCTGTTATAATTGTAACAAATATACAAATAGTAACAAAAGGGACTAATATTATAATATAGTAATATTACATGCATATTTTTCATGTCAAATTAAAAAAATGGTTTCTTTCAATACTGAAAGTAGAACACACTCTGGAATGAAAAAATGGGATGAATTTCCAAAAGACCAAATTCAGGATTTTTTTTGTTTGTTATACACGCGTTACATGGTGATACAGTATTTATCAATATAATAGAAGACTGTTACCTGAATTTTAGGTAGGTATGAGGAAATTCACTAATATCATATTCGTGCGAGACAAAGATATGAAAGCTATTTGACATTGGTAATATATAAAAAAAAACTATTGTTAATTAATTTTTAGGGAGATCAATATATATTTTTTTGTTGAATTGCTTTAAAACCATTCATAAAAAACATTACACTTCATGTTCAAACTGCAGATCAAAGTTTCTGTTGTTGTCATGATATCTATCTATAGCCTATGCTTAAGGTGAAACATGTTTGTGTTAACTAAAGTCTGTCCAAAGTGAAAGTAGGCCAAAATTCATATAACAACAAAGCTCTTATTGTAAAATGATGAACCACTTGAAAATACACTTACAGGTTTATATTTTAAGGACAATTATAAACAAAAATAAAAATGATCACAATAAGAATATTTACCTTGAATGTGCTTCATTTCTGAAGACCAAAAACATTCTGTTGCAAAGTTTTATGCACATTTCATTTTTATTTTTGTTTAAAATAGTCTTTAAAACATAGAATTGGAAGTGTACTTGCAAATGGCTCATCATATAACAATGTGAGCTTTGTTGTTATATGAATTTTGGCCTACTTTCACTTTGCACAGACTTTGTGAAAACAAACTTGGCTGACAAAGCGGAATCACCTTAATGAGGGTCCATCCGCTCGTAAGGCTACAAAATGCAGCTTTCGCTGTCGAGTACGGACCCCCGAACATGTCACCAGTCATACCATTATCACAAAGTGGTATGCTGTACCAATGACGCTAATGAAATATAACCTTATATACTAAAGTTTAATTTTTTCAAAACAACCAATATATCATATATATGCTATTATTAAACATTTAATTTCATAAATATAAATTAAAAATAATTATCAAAAGCAAAATTGTTAAAATCTTTTGCCTGAAATCTTCTTTATATTGACATTTCGTAGCCTTGCGAGTATGGAGGGCGATCGTTGCCAAAATTCCAGACATGTAATGTGTTCCTTTTGAAAATGCGAACATGTATGTCTAGCATTTTTGATTGTATTCGTGCACAGAAAATGATATGCCTCTTAATCCAATCTTTTAAATGAAGGCAACCGCTTTTAAATTACAAGTTTACATGTAAATCTTAACAACTGACCTAACATGGAGAACAACAACAAATTTTCAAGTTCGTATCTTCCATTGCATATAATACATAAGCATGTTTACACACTTGTAGATATCTATCTGTACCTGAAAAATACAAATGAAATGTAAAACTCGAATACAGAAATTATAATTTAATAAAACGTGTTTGCAGTCGTAGAACTACAACAGTACGTTTACACAGTAACATGTTTAAAATGACAAAAGTAGATTCACAAAGTTAAACGATTTTAAGTCATGCATGACGCCCCGCCCCTCTCTGAGTATTTACGATCTTTTATTAAGGAAATGTACGGACAGGTATAATACCCGTCGCCTCTCTCCTATTTCTCAATAAAGTGAAGGAAAACACGGCGTCCATTCTAACTTTGTTTTTTTATTTCTATAAAAAGTCAAATATTTTTGGTATCAAATGAAAGATTACTCCATACGCTTTCTATGAGTGCCTCGGAAATAAAAATGAATTAAATAGATGTATTGAAATTTTTGTTTCAAAATTTATCATTTTTTCCTCTAAAAATAACACTCTCGAATTGGTAAGAAAAACACGGCGTTCCCTCCAAACCTTTTTTTTTATTTCGTAATCAATTTTGATAATTTTGGATTGAAATAAAAGTGTGCTTCATACGATTTATGATATATGATTATATAATACCTAAAAAAATAAAAATGAATTAAATCAAAATGAATTAACTTTTCGTTAAAAAGTTTATCATGTTACTTTCTGTAAAATAGAGAAAATAAGAATCCCTAAAGAACGCTCAAAACGATAAAATTGAGAATGTTGCAGGCTCAGTTTGAATGAGCCTGTTCATGGACGGTAATGAAAAGAGCAAGTTACCGTCCATGCCCCCTAGCACCGGCTTAAGCAAAATTCAACATGAACTGGTACAATTTTGAATTTCGAAACATCCGTAGATGTGTTCATATGGCGATTATCATGGAACCTTCAATGTGACACGTAAGTGCCATACTATGAAAAACGGCATATGGTCCCCAAGTAAAAAAAACAAAAACACACTCTGAAATTCAATAAGAGAAACATGGCGCCCCTACTTACTTTTTTCATTTGTTGGTCAGTTTTCATAATTTAAGGGGCCTAATTATTTATTTATGGGCCTTATATTCAATTATTTATTTGTTTTCTGTTAGTTCCTTATCAGTTTCTAATTATTTATTCTTAGGTAGTGGTTTACCTGCCCGTGCTCTGTCTTGTGCCCTTTCCTGTTTTTGTTTGGGGTCCTCTTGGGGTCCTTGCCGCTGGCTCTTGTTGCTGGGTCGGGTGGGGGCTGCGTTCATTGAACGCCGCCTTTCCTAGATGATCTTGTTTATCATATTTTTTGATAATTTTAGACTCAAGTAAAAGAATCCTTTATGAACTTTCTAGTGATGCCTTAAAAATGAAAATTAATTACGTAGAAGTATTAAAAAAAAAATTTCAAACTTATCGTTGTTTATTTTTTCACTCTCATATATTCGGGGGGAAAAATCACATCGCTTCCTTCAGATACTTTATTCAAAAAAGAAAATGAATATTGAATGACAGTGAAGACGTAGCTTTGAACAAGTATATTAAAAATCTGGAAACAAAGTGATCCCTCGAAAGCATAAATCACAACAAAATTACATAAGAATTGCAGACTCGGTTTTATTGAGTCTGTACATAAGGGAAAATGAACAAGTGCAACATCCCTCACGCCCCCTAGCACCGGCTTGAACGGTACTCCGTTCTCAACACTTAATAGCGCTGGCATCAATGATCCCGAAGGACCAGAAAAATATAACAACACTGAAGTGAAGTACGGGACAACTTTTACAGCTGCCACCTGCTGTTGTGAAGTATAAAAATCTGGAAACAAAGTGATCCCTCGGAAGCATTAATCACAACAAAATTACATAAGAATTGCAGACTCGGTTTGATTGAGTCTGTACATGAGGGATAATGAACAAGTGCAAAAAGTTTTTATTCATACTGAAAATATCTTATTAAAGATTTTACATATTTGTACGAATAAGTATTTTCTTGATTTCGGAAAGGAAATCTCGGTGGCCGCTTTAGAATCCTATTTTTGCAAATACTTGCATAGTTTTTGTTGAAAATGAAATTTGTTTCAATACATTTTTCAATGATACCAATAAAAATATTGGATGGTTTTTAGATTATCAATAAAATTTCTCCCTTGAAGTTGGTCATAGTTTCCCCTAAAAATTTCCTAATCGCCGATGTTTCTCAGAAATATATGATAAACAAGATCAACGCTCAATGAACGCAACCCCATATGACCCAGCAACAAGTGGCAAGGAGCCCAGGCGGACCCCAAACAAAACACAGGACAGGGCACTAGGCAGAGCAGGCTAATCACTAAAATGATAAATAATTTGTAACTGATAAGAACACGATGTTAAATAATAAGTTAATGCATAAGTTATCTTCATCATAAATGATAAAATCAGCAATTTTAAAGTGATGTTGTTAAAGACAAAACTTTTGTAACAAATGTAACAACTATATGTTATGGAAAATGCCGTATTTTGTCCTTCAGTTTTTATTTAGAAATATGGGAGGGACGCTGTTTTATACCTGTCCGCAATAGAAGTTCGTATAATACTCCGAGAGGGGCGGGCGTTATGCTTGACTTAAAATCGTTTAACTTTGTAAATCTACTTTTGTCATTTTAAACATGTTATCGGTTAACGTACTCTTGTAGATCTACAACTGGTAACACGTTTTCTTAAACTCTATTTTCTGTATTTAAGATTTACATTTCATTTGTATATTTCAGATTTATAAGTGTGCAAACATGCATATGTATTGCATGCAATGGAAGATACGAACTTGTAAATTTCTTGTCGTTTTAGATGTTAGTTCAGTTGTTACGATATATATGTAAACTTCTTATATAATGGCGGGAACCTTCAATTAAAAGATTGAATTAAGAGGCATATTATGTGCTATGCACGGGTACAATAAAAAATGGTAGGCATACAAGTTCGCATTTTCAAAAGTCATTTTAAAAAGGAACACTTTACATGTCTGGAATTTTGGCAACGAACTCCCTCCATATGCGAGCGGATGGGCCCTCCTTAAGGTTATTCGCTCTGTCAGCCAAGTTTGTTGAGCAAAGTGAGAGTAGGCCAAAATTCATATATCAACAAAGCTCACATTGTTATATGATGAGCTATTTGCAAGTACACTTCAAATTCTATATTTAAACAAAAATAAAAATGATAACAATAAGAATTTTACCTTGAATGGGCTACATTTCTGAAGACCAAAAACATTCTGTTGCAAATATTTATGCACATTTCATGAATGGCAAAATCCAGTTTAAAGTCTTTTTTAGTTCAAACAAATGGTACTTTTTGCAGAAAATACAAACAAAAACTTTTAAAAACATAAATCTTAGGAAAGTAGTTTATCTGACCTTGAAAAAACATGGCCTCCATGGCATGTGTAAAAAAGTAGTACCATGAAAATAAACATCATTTACCTCTTTCTTGTGTACATGACAAACAGACACACTTCACTGTTACACATAAAAAGGTTAGATTTTAAAGTTTGATTGTGTTTTCATTTTAATTGTAGTTCATAAGGCTATAAATGATGATTGTTTTCTTGCACTACTTTTTTACAAAAAAATAATGGAGGCCATGTGCTTAGAAGGACGTGAGATACTGATTTATTTGGAGTTAAGTTTTGAAAGATTTTTGTATTTGCTGTAAAAAAAGAATAGCTTTTGTTGGCACTAAAACAGACTTTTAAAAGGATTTTGCAATACATGAAATGTGCATAAAACTTTGCAACAGAATGTTTTTGGTCTTCAGAAATGTAGCACATTCAAGGTAAATGTTCTTATTGTTATCATTTTTATTTTTGTTTATAATTGTCCTTAAAATATAAACCTGGAAGTGTATTTTCAAATGGTTCATCATTTTACAATAAGAGCTTTGTTGTTATATGAATTTTGGCGTACTTTCACTTTGGACAGACTTTAGTTAAAACAAATATGACTGACAAAGCGGAATATAGATAGATATCATGACAACAACATAAACATTGATCTGCAGTTTGAACATGAAGTGAAATGTTTTTTTTTATGAATGGTTTTAAAGCAATTCAACATAAAATATATATTATTCTCCCTAAAAATTAATTAACAATAGTTTTTTTTTATATATTACCAATGTCAAATAGCTTTCATATCTTTGTCTCGCACGAATATGATATAAGTGAATTTCCTCATACCTACCTTAAATTCAGACTTAAATTCAGGTAACAGTCTTCTATTATATTGATAAATACTGTATCACCATGTAACGCGTGTAAAACAAAAAAAATCTTGAATTTGGTCTTTTGGAAATTCATCCCATTTTTTTCATTCCAGAGTGTGTTCTACTTTCAGTATTGAAAGAAACCATTTTTTTAATTTGACATGAAAAATATATATGTAATATTACTATTATATTATAATATTAGTCCCTTTTGTTACTATTTTGTATATTTGTTACAATTATAACAGACTTTGATATTTCTATCATCTATCTTCTGTTACTGAAACAGAACACAGTACAGTCATGTCACATAAC